>NC_088233.1:32812190-33022190 GCF_036934945.1 Oncorhynchus masou masou
TGCCAGTCAGCTAGACTCTTCCAGATCTGCCAGTCAGCTGCCAGACAGCCAGACTCTGCCAGTCAGCTGCCAGACAGCCAGACTCTGCCAGTCAGCTGCCAGACAGCCAGACTCTTCCAGATCTGCCAGTCAGCCAGACTCTTCCAGATCTGCCAGTCAGCCAGACTCTTCCAGTTCTGCCAGGCAGCCAGACTCTTCCAGATCTGCTATTCAGCCAGACTCTTCCAGATCTGCCAGTCAGCTGCCAGACAGCCAGACTCTTCCAGATCTGCCAGTCAGCCAGACTCTTCCAGATCTGCCAGTCAGCCAGACTCTTCCAGATCTGCCAGTCAGCCAGACTCTTCCAGATCTGCCAGTCAGCCAGACTCTTCCAGATCTGCCAGTCAGCTGCCAGACAGCCAGACTCTTCCAGATCTGCCAGACAGCCAGATTCTTCCAGATCTGCCAGACAGCCAGACTCTTCCAGATCTGCCAGACAGCCAGACTCTTCCAGATCTGCTATTCAGCCAGACTCTTCCAGATCTGCCAGTCAGCCAGACTCTTCCAGATCTGCCAGTCAGCCAGACAGTCTGTCTGTCAGTCTGCAAGAAGCCACCAGAGCTGTCAATCTGCATGGAGCAGCCAGAGCCGCCAGTCAGCATGGAGCAGCCAGAGCCGTCAGTCAGCATGAAGCAGCCAGATCTGCCAGTCAGCCAGACTCATCCAGATCTGCCAGTCAGCCAGACTCTTCCAGATCTGCCAGTCAGCCAGACAGTCTGTCTGTCAGTCTGCAAGAAGCCACCAGAGCTGTCAATCTGCATGGAGCAGCCAGAGCCGCCAGTCAGCATGGAGCAGCCAGAGCCGTCAGTCAGCATGAAGCAGCCAGATCTGCCAGTCAGCCAGACTCATCCAGATCTGCCAGTCAGCCAGACTCATCCAGATCTGCCAGTCAGGCAGACTCTTCCAGATCTGCCAGTCAGCCAGACTCTTCCAGATCTGCCAGTCAGCCAGACTCTTCCAGATCTGCCAGTCAGCCAGACTCTTCCAGATCTGCCAGTCAGCCAGACTCTTCCAGATCTGCCAGTCAGCCAGGATCTGCCGGATTCTACTGCCTGGCTGGGCGTCATCTCGGTACTGGGCTTCCTCTCAGTACTGGGCTTCCTCTCAGTACTGGGATTCCTCTCAGTACTGGGCTGCCCCTCAGTCCCGAGCTGCCCCTCAGTCCCGAGCTGCCCCTCAGTCCCGAGCTGCCCTCAGTCCCGAGCTGCTCCTCAGTTCAGTGGGGTTCTGGGTGAGGACTATTCGGCCATGATCGGCGGCGAGGGAGGATCATCCCAGGACGCGAAGGGGAGGAACTATGACATTTATGGAGTGGGGTCCACGTCCCGAGCCGGAACCGCCACCATGGACAGACGCCCACCCGGACCCTCCCTATGGTTTTAGGGGGGGGTTCTGTCACGCCTTGGTCTTAGTATTTTGTGTTTTAGTTAATTAGTTTAGTTGGTCAGGCCAGGGTGTGACATGGGTTTATGTTTGTTGTATTTCTTAGTGGGGTTTTTTAGTTATTGGGATTGTGGGTGATTAGGGGTGTGTTTAGTATAGGTTTGGCTGCCTGAGGCGGTTCTCAATCAGAGTCAGGTGATTCTCGTTGTCTCTGATTGGGAACCGTATTTAGGTAGCCTGGCTTTCACTTTGTATTTCGTGGGTGATTGTTCCTGTCTCTGTGTTAGTGTTCACCAGACAGGCTGTATAGGTTTTTTCACGTTCCGTTTGTTGTTTTTTTGTATTTATAAGTTATTTTGTGTATCGTCATTTGTTCCATTAAAAACATGAGTAACCAACACGCTGCATTTCGGTCCGACTCTCTTTCAACAAACAAAGAACGCCGTTACAGTGGCTGCATGGGTGTGCACTTAGCACAGGAGGATTCTGCTCTTTGACCGGCTGGATGCTCAGAAGGATTGGATGGAGCTGATTACCTGGGAGCAGCATGGGAGAGCTATACAACCAGCTACTGTTTGTGTGACCTTTTGTGACAGTGTCAAGTGAAACTGAAAGAGGCCTTAGGGATGCGTCTCCCACACGACCGTGGGCTTGTTGTGTGCATGTGGACCGCACATGATCCTTGTAGACTTTGATAGTTTGGAGAAAAAGGACATTGAGTTCATTAAAGAAAAAACATCTATATTAAATATATTTATTTTGTACTCTTGCTTTATTGGCTATTGACATTTTCTGTCAGTGGCACATGTTTGTTATGTGTGTGGAGGTTATAAAAAAGTCTCAGGTAATGTTAGATGTTAGAATTTCTGTTTTATTTGTTATAAAATGTTGGAAATATGCATATGCTATTCAGGTATTTAGGCCCCTACATGCAGTGTATTTTATGTTAGAGAAACAAGGATGTTTCTTAGTGAGAGGAGAATAAAGACTTGTTTTGTATAGCTCCTGTGTGCTGCCTTTGTCTAATCTTAATTGTCCTTGACGCTCCTCTCTCCAAACCTTTTAAACGGCACGCGTTAAAATTATGTTGGGAAAAGGCCAAAAGCAGTAGCCTGTCCAGAAATGACAGAATAAATATTGAGGATACTAATAATTCAGCTCTATGTTCCAGGATGAAATTGAGGTGTGGAAATTGTGGGTTAAAAACAGTAACCGTGGGGTCAGGGGGTCCTCCTCCGGAATTTTATTTGAATTTCCTGCAATTCTGTACAGTTTGACATGACATATGACTCTTGAGGGGTATTTCGAGGGGTATCTGGAGGGGTGTTTTGAAAACGCTATAAGTGGATGGGTCAAATATTTTTTTAATGCAGTTTTATAATGCTATTCTATACATTTTGTCATGAGTCTAAGAGAAAATGTTGCACTTTTAAAGCTAAGTTCTGGAAATTTTACACATTTTACATGGGCAGTGTCGTGACGTTGTAGTAGACTGCTGCTCATCGAAGGTGTGACAGATTATAATTGCATGATTAAATGAATCAGGAAATTATCAACTCATTAACCTGGGGCACCATGGGAAAATTAGTTTTGAGTTTCTATTTCCCAAATTAACTCAGAATATCAGAATATCGATTTTACAACAGTCACTAATTAATCAATTTCCTCTACAGTCTCATTCTGAACGTCGCATAATCCGGGAATCTGCACAAACCCGAGTCTCACCAATGAGTTCATAACAGACCAATTTTAGTTGATTATTTATTTATTAGAAAGCTAAAATGATAATAAAAGATACACACAGTCTAGGCTATTGGTTAGAACTTAGTGTAATGGGCCAACACACTCTGACACGTGTTACTGTAAATGGGGATTCAAAAGAGAGAAACAAAGAGAATGTACACAAGAGAAATATAAATTTGGGTGCATTTGTCAGCTATGCTTATTTGAACCCTATCCTTGCCCAGAACTGCTGCTCTTATGGGTCAGAATACAATGATGTATTACGTGTTGAAGGTCTCTGCATGGACCATTTTGTCTTCTCGGATGGCACACTTCTCTGGTGCAACTCTCTGGTTGTCCTCACGATGTCGGTGTCCTTTTTGCTTAGTGGTCTGATTGCTCGCCCTTGTTCTGAAAGGGGTCTTCTGAGGACAGCCAGCCCTGAAACTCAGGGCTCACAGCGTAGGAATGAAAACAGTGTACATACACGCTTCGATGGGAAGTGGAGACCTGGTGATCTGTTCTAAATTCACCATCTTAGACGCAGATACTCATCCGTAGCATGGATAGAATAATGTTCCTTTGTCTTCAATCTCGTGTTGCGTTTCGTTCGTTGACTAAATCAGACCTTGGCTGCAGCTCGGGTCACTTAGTCATATATGTTAATTCTTAACTCACATGTCTTATACCCTCGGCTTGGATGTGGGCGGTTCCCCGCCTTTAGGGCAATTCTCTGGGCGTACCAAGTTATAAGACATGGTCTAGATTTTACTCAGATCCAATTTAGACAACTAACTTCACATTTCATCTTTACAAAAACATTCTCTTTGATTTGGACATTTTCCACCCAATGTACAATGTATAAACATCAAGCAGGAAAACTCTTAAAGTCCACAACAATGGCCAAAGTGAAATGGAGACAGTAGATACAGCTGGTCTGTGGGACACCTGGGGACTTCATGATAAATGTCATGTAGCACACTTTTTGGAAGTTATCATTCTGAAACTTTGCACAGGTGCTGTTGCACTCTTATGTTTTTCATTGAAATTTTCCCCATCATCCTATCTGAATGGTTTTTTTTGTATTGTTATTTTTATTTTTAGCCCCCCCTCCCCCTTTTTTTCTCCCCAATTTCATGGTATCCAATTGTTTTCGTAGCTACTATCTTGTCTCATCGCTACAAATCCCCGGCTCGGGAGAGACGAAGGTTGATAGTCATGCGTCCTCGTCCTCCGATACACAATCCAAACAAGCCGCACTGCTTCTTAACACAGTGCGCATCCAACCCGGAAGCCATCCGCACCAATGTGTCGGAGGAAACACCGTGCACCTGGCAACCTTGGTTAGTGTGCACTGCGCCCAGCCCACCACAGGAGTTGCTGGTGCGCGATGAGACAAGGACATCCCTACCGGCCAAGTCCTCCCTAACCCGGACGACGCTAGGCCAATTGTGCGTCGCCCCACGGACCTCCCCGTCGCGGCCAGTTACGACAGAGCCTGGGCGCGAACCCAGAGTCTCTGATGGCACAGCTGGCGCTGCAGTACAGCGCCCTTAAACACTGCGCCACCCAGGAGGCCTGCACACCCCATTTCTGTTTTAGATTAATTTAGATTACGGTTTGTATTATATAATCGATTCTGTCTAAACTGTACTGTGTCGAAATAAAATAAAATGCCATTCTCGATCTCTCTGGTCCAGGCCAGCATACATTTACCAGACACACTTATCCAAGTCAAATCACATTGGTCACATACACATGGTTAGCAGATGTTAACGCGAGTGTAGCGAAATGCTTGCACTTCTTGTTCGGACAGTGCAGTATTATCTAACAAGTAATCTAAAAAATTCACAATGATTACCTTATACACACATGTGAAGGAATGAATAAGAATATGTACATATAAATATCTGGATGAGCGATGGCCGTGCGGCATAGGCAAGATGCAGTAGATGGTATAGAATTTTATTTATTTTTATTTATTTTTATTTCACCTTTATTTAACAAGGTAGGCTAATTGAGAACAAGTTCTCATTTGCAACTGCAACCTGGCCAAGATAAAGCATAGCAGTGTGAACAGACAACACAGAGTTACACATGGAGCAAACAATTAACAAGTCACACTTAGTATATACATATGAGATGAGTAATGTAGGACATGTAGACATTATTAAAGTGGCATTATTTAAAGTGTCTAGTGATACCTTTATGAAATCCATCTATTAAATGTATTAAAGACTCAAGCTACAGTGCACCAGTAAAGCTTTCAGACCCCTTCCCCTTTTCCACATTTTGTTACGCTACACCCTTCTTCTAAAATATTTTTTTCATAATCAATCTGCACACAATACCCCATAATGACAAAGCAAAAACAGTTTTTTATAAATATTTGCTAATTTATTTTAAAAATATATATATATATATACACATATACCTTATTTAAGTATTCAGAACCATTGCTATGAGACTCGAAATTGAGCTCAGGTGCATCCTGTTTCCATTGATCATCCTTGAGATGTTTCTAAAACTTGATTGGAGTCCACCTTTGATAAATTTGATTGATTGGACATGATTTGGAAAGGCACACACCTGTAAGGTCCCATAGCTACAACCAAGCAATGAGGTCAAAATAATTGTCTGTATAGCTCCGAGACAGAATTGTGTGGGGAACAGATCTGGGGAAAGGTACCAAAACATTTCTGCAGCATTTAAGGTCCCCAAGAACACAGTGACCTCCATAATTCTTCCTAGAGCTGGCCAAACTGAGCAATCGGGGGAGAAGGGCCTTGGTCAGGGATCTGATGGTCACTCTGACAGAGCTCCAGAGTTCCTCTGTGGAGCTGGGAGAACCTTCCAGAAGGACAACCATCTCTAAAACCCACCACTAATCAGGCCTTTTATCTTAAAATTACCAGATGGAAGTTTGACAAAAGTTACCTAAAGGACTATCAGACCATGAGAAACAAGATTCTCTGGTCTGATGAAACCAAAATTGAACTCTTTTGCTTGAATGCCAAGCGTCACGTCTGAAAGAAACCTGGCACTATCCCTTCGGTGAAGCATGGTGGTGGATCGAGGGAAAGATGAACGGAGCAAAATACAGCGAGATCCTTGATGAAAACCTAGTCCAGAGCGCTCAAGACCTCAGACTGGGGCGAAGGTTCACCTGCCAGCAGGACAACGTCCCTAACCACACAGCCAAGACAACGCATGAGTGGCTTCGGGACAAGTCTCTGAGTGTACTTGAGTGGCCCGGACTTGAACCCGATCGAACATCTCTGGAGAGAGCTGAAAATATATGTGCAGCGATGCTCCCCATCCAAACTAACAGAGCTTGTGAGGATCTGTAGAGAAGATTGGGAGAAACTCTCCAAATATTTTATATGGTTAAGAAAGGTACAATAACAGGCTACTCATATGGTGTATTTTGATCACACCGCCATGCGTGCCTTCTCTCCTTTCAAGCTCCCAGACGGGTGTAGTCATTACGGAAACTGTTTATAACTGAAGCAAAACTCCAGTTTCTATTGGACAATTTCAGGTAGGTCCCTCCCCGTTTCATTCGGTTTGCTTCCTTTTCAGAAACCTTTTGCAACAGAATTGGAGTATACCTCTTACACCCAATAACTGGTTGTGCCGCCTTTAGCTGCAATGACTCCAACCAAACGCTTCCTGTTGTTGATCAGTCGCTTGCGTCGCTGTAGAGGACTTTTGGCCCACTCTTCCATGCAGAACTGCTGTAACTTAGCGACATTTGAGGGTTTTCGAGCATAAACTGCTTGTTTCAAGTCCTGCCACATCTAATTTGGGATTAGGTCTGGATTTGACTAGGCCATTCCAAAACTTCTAATTTGTTGCTTTTTAGCCATTTTCATGTTGACTTCATTGTGTTTTGGATCATTGTCTTGCTGCATGACCCAGCTGTGCTTCAGCTTCAACTCAAACTGATGGCTTGGCATTCTCCCGTAAAATTCTCTGATACAGAACAGAATTCATGGTTCCTTCCATTAAGGCAAGTTGTCCAGGTCTTGAGGCAGAAAAGCATCCCCAAACCATTACACTACCACGACCATGCTTGTCTGTTGGTATGAGGTTCTTACTGTGGAACACAGTGTTTGGTTTTCGCCAGGCATAATGGGACCTGTGTCGTCCAAAATGTTAAACTTTTGACTCATCTGTTCATAGAGCATTCTTACAAGAGTCTTGATGATCTTCCAGGTGCTTTTTGGCAATCTTGAGTCAACTTTGTGGATGACATGGGTCCCACATTTACAGAATTGAGCATGTATGTCTCATATGAGGAGTGAATGGTTGTTTCATGTCTCTCAGGAAAAATATGTTTGTCAGACTCCTGAGCCTACAGTTGAAGTTGGACGTTTACATACACCTTAACCAAATACATTTACTCAGTTTTTCACAATTCCTGACATTTAATCCTAGTAAAAATTTCCTAACTTAGTTCAGTTAGGATCACCACTTTATTTTAAGAATGTGAAATGTCAGTATTATAGTAGAGAGAATGATTTATTTCATCTTTTATTTCTTTTATCACACTCCCAGTGGGTCCGAAGTTTAAATACACTCAATTAGTATTTGGTAGCATTGCCTTTAAATTGTTTAACTTGGGTCAAACGTTTCGGGTAGCTTTCCACAAGCTTCCCACAATAAGTTGAATGAATTTTGGCCCATTCCTCCTGACAGGTTTAACCTGTTGAAACTCTAGGGGCGCAATTTCATTTTTGGATGAAAAACGTTCCCATTTAAACAAGATATTTTGTCACAAAAAGATGCTCGACTATGCATATAATTGATAGCTTTCGAAAGAAAACACTCTGACGTGTCCAGAACTGCAAAGATATTTTCTGTGCGTGAGCTTCAGGCAAAACCAAGATGAGACGGCATCCAGGAAATGAGCAGGATTTTTGAGGCTCTGTTTTCCATTGTCTCCTTATATGGCTGTGAATGCGAGAGGAGTAAGTCTGCCCTTTCTGTCGTTTCCCCAAGGTGTCTGCAGCATTGTGACGTATTTGTAGGCATATCATTGGAAGATTGACCATAAGAGACCACATTTACCAGGTGTCCGCCCGGTGTCCTACGCCGAAATTGGTGCGCAAAAGTCAGCTGCAAGTATTTTTCCACAGAATTCAGAGGAGAATGCAGGCTTCCACGAACGATATATCAATGAAGAGATATGTGAAAAAACACCTTGAATTGATTCCAAACAACGTTTGCCATGTTTCGGTCGATATTATGGAGTTAATTCTGAAAAAGTTTGACGTTGTAGGTGACTGAATTTTCGGTTCGTTTCGGTAGCCAAATGTGATGTACAAAACGGAGCGATTTCTCCTACACACAGACGCTTTCAGGAAAAACTGCGCATTTGGTATGTAACTGAGAGTCTCCTCATTGAAAACATCCGAAGCTCTTCAAAGGTAAATGATTTTATTTATTTGGTTATCTGGTTTTTGTGAAAATGTTGCATGCTAAATGCTACTCAAAATGCTAAACTAGCTTAGCATACTCTTACACAAATTAGTCAATTGCTATGGTTCAAAAGCATATTTTGAAAATCTGAGATGACAGTGTTGTTAAGAAAAGGCTAAGCTTGAGAGCAGGCGCATTATTTTCATTTTATTTGCGATTTTCAGAAATCGTTAACGTTGCGTTATGCTAATGAGCCTGAGGCTTTGGTCACGATCCCGGATCCGGGATGGGGAGTTTCAACAGGTTAACTGAGTCAGGTTTGTAGGCCTCCTTGCTCGCACAAGATTTTTCAGTTCGGACAAAATTAATAAACAATATAAACAATTGTTGGAAAAATTACTTGTGTCATGCACAAAGTAGATGTCCTAACCAACTTGCCAAAACTATATTTTGTTAACAAGTGGTTGAAAAACAAGTTTGAATGACTCCAACCTAAGTCTATGTAAACTTTCGACTTCAACTGTACCTGCAGTAGACTCTACCTGTGAGGTTATTGAGGGGCCATACGCCAGCACCAAGCAGACCCAACTGCTCCCATGCTCTGTGTGTGGGGTGCATGAGAGGACGGCCAGGACGGCCAGCAGTCTGTCAGTGGGGAGCATCAAGCCTGTCATCGACCCATTGGAGACTCAGCGTGAGTACATTGATCCCCTGCTTTAGTGCTAACTGTAGTCAAATACTGCACCGCAAACATTTTGAGAAAATCATCTTACCTCAAGACATATAGAGAGTCTGTGTAATCAGTTTGTGCTTAACCATACATTCAGCTACTACTGTACAGTACCATACAGTTTATACTGTTACACATTGCAGTAACATTAAGTGATTTAAATGATGTTAATCTTACTGCATTGCAGTAACTTGAACATACAGCACCTCAAAAGTAATAATTCAATACATATTGATGCTGTGCAATACATGGAAAGTGGTAAATTAACTCATATTGTCACTGAGGGTTTGCTGTTTATTTGATTATCTGTAGCTGTGTGGTTGAGTCTGAGAATTATTCCTGGGCTAGGGCCAGCTCTTCATAGAGCCAGTTCTAGTAGGCTGAGCCAGGTCTAGCAGACTTGAACTGTTTCTACTTTCTACACTTTTATGGGCATAACCAACAAAAGTAAAATCTTCACAACATGCGACATTGATATCAATACATTGCAGTAAATTGGGAAAAGAAGAGTGTCAACCAAATTATGTTTATGTTAATACACTGTAGTAAATACACCCCTATCTCTTTCTCCTCCCCCCCTCGCTCTCACTCCGTTCTCTCTCCCTCTACCTCCCTCCTCTCTCAACCTCCTATTTATCCCCCTTCACTTCTCTCTCTCTTCTATTAATTATTTTCCTCTCTCCCCTCTCTTTGCCTATCCCCTTCTCTCTAACACTCCTTCAATCTCTCCCTTCTCATGCTCTCCATCCTCCCCCATTCCGAATGGACAGACAGACTTACAGACACTGAAATCTGTGACAGTATTCTGGTTTCATTTCAAAACAAATTGGAGGCTATTGACCAACAGCTGCAACAGTCTCACCAATCATCTGACCCCCCCCCCCATGACTGCCTGACTCACCACCTGAGAACAGACTTAATGTCTTCTCCCTTGTCATTTAAATCACCATCACTGATCTCTTTTTCTAAGTCCATAACCACAACCTGCTGCTCCCTTTACCAGATGTTTACAGTAATAAAGACATGCCTTCCTGTTCTCTGCCCCTGGTGGTCAATATTGTAAATGCATCCCTCACATCTGGCCTGGACCCTAAGCTCCACGCCAACGACAGGCATATCTCAAACCTCCCCTTCCTCGCCAAAGTGCTTGAATGGGTTGTAGTGTGGTGGAAATGTAATACTAATTACATATTACACTGTTTAATTAGACATACTGTGCTGTTTTACTTAGATAATTGTCTATTGTAATATGTAAGTATTTTTACTGATACAAACTTATTTTGTGTGACTTAATCATAAATACAGATTTATGAGCTGCTTGGGTGCAACCGCAGTATGTGACCTCCTGTGTTCCCGGGGCCTGTTTCTGCACATTTGCTAACTGCTACGTAGACAAAAGAGGTTGTACATTTTCTAGAAAAGCTGAGACCCAGCTATGATTCATTGGGCCTTAACTCAGCACAGTTGAAGTGCATGGTTAACTGCTCCATTTTTGAAAATCTTATAATCAAGTTGTTTTTAAGCATACAGTCTCTCACCTTTTGGTTAGAATTACCACCACAGTAGCATCACAAATCCAACAACACATGGCCATTCATGAACTTTTCGAACCACTCCAGTCGTGCTTCCCGACTACGCATGGCACTGAAACTGCTTTGGTAAAGGTAGTGAATGACCTCTGAACATCTCCATCCTCATCTGGACATCCGTCTGCAGCATTTGACACTGTCTATCAACAGATTTTAACTGCAAACACAGATGTTGCGCGCGCACACGCACACACACACACTAATGTCATATACCATGACCATGGACAGGACCATGGACAACTATAGGCATAAAACAGAGCACAAATTAGGCTAATAAATAACCGTCCTTACCTTTTAGAATAATTTTCTTCTTGTATTCCTAGCTGAGAAGTTCTTGATGATGTTGGTAAAATCCAATCCACGAAGGATGCTGCTTTCAAGGGACATCAGCGTTACGTGATTATCTTTCCTGATGCATTGTTGTTCTCAGTTAATTTTTCACCAAAGAAAGCTTTGAAACATTGGGAAATATTTCCTTTGCCTTAAACGTTGTAGTAGTGCCATAGCAGATGTTACCTTCCTCATTACGGATATATTTTTTTTTACTATGGCCTGGCTACAGCCCAGGTTTGCCTATGCATTAAAATGCCCCTGCTTCTTGGAGCCTCCGGAACACCCTTTGCATGGTTCCACTTCTATCTATCTGATTTGTCTCCCTTGGCAACTGCAGGACTGCCCAAGCCCGTGTATGACATGGTGTCCCACAAGGCTCAGTGTTAGATCCATTACTGTTTAATATTTACATGCTACCTCTTGGTCAGATCCTCCGTCACTTTGGACTCAGATTTATGTTGTGTGTGACCTGTTATGCAGGTCACACACAAATCTACCTCCACACAAACCCAAATCCACCCGGCCACTCTCCTATTACTGTCTCTGTGAAGTTAACTTTGATGAGCAATGACGTTTTAAAACTAAATGACGACAAAACATAGATCATGCTCATGGGCCCCAACTCCCTAAAGGTAGAAACTGGGTAAACATTCGACCCAACTCCGTCACTTGAACCCCATATCCGGTTCATCACCAAGTCAACCTTAACAGCCTTAATCCACCACATTTCACCTCTCTCACTGACCCCACTGCTAAAACCCTCATTCACGCCATTGTTTTATCCCATCTAGACTACTGTAAAGCCATTCTATATGACACGTGTCAAACTCATTCCACGGAGGGCAGTGTCTACAGCTTTTCCCTCCACCCTTGCACTTCATTGATATATTAAGGTCACTAATTGTTAAGGATCTACCCTCACCTGGTTGTCTAGGGCTTAATTGAAAGGAAAAAACAAAAATCCACAGACACTCAGCCCTCTATGGAATGAGTTTGACACACCTGCTCTATGGACTCTCTGCCAAAACCCTGGACAGACTACAACATACTCAAAATTCAGCTGCATGAGTCCTCACACACACCAGACCTTGGGACCACATCACCTCCACCCTCATCAAGCTCCACTGGCTCCAAGTTCAATACAGGATCATCTTCAAATTGCTCATAATCACCAACAAAGCACTCAATGGACAGGCGCCCACATACCTTACTGATCTCCTGCATCCCGACACTCCCACCTGTTCACTACGTTAATTTGACATTGGACTCCTCATCCTCCCTGGCACCAGGCTGCACTCCATGGGAGACCAGGCTTTTATCAGTGCCAGCCCCCCAACTTTGGAACTCCCTCCCTCTCCATGTCAGAACTTCACAATCCATACAGATATTCAAGTCCAAACTTAAGACACACCTCTTCACACAGGTTAATCCGGATTCTCTGTTGACTTAGCTTTTATCCTGTCCTCATGTTTAGTGTACTTGCTTAGTTTAATGTTTGATTTTGGTTTTTTTCCTGCTGATTATCTTGTGTACAGTTGAATTCAGAAGTTTACACACACTTATGTTGGAGTCATTAAAACTTGTTTTTCAACCACACCACAAATTTATTGTAAACAAACTATAGTTTTGGCAAGTCGGTTGTGCATGACACAAGTAATTGTTCCCTGTATCACAATTCCAGTGGGTCAGAAGTTTACATACACTAAGTTGACTGTGCCTTTAAACAGCTTGGAAAATTCCAGAAAATTATGTCATGGCTTTAGAAGCTTCTGATAGGCTAATTGACTTCATTTGAGTCAATTGGAGGTTTTACTGTGGATGTATTTCAAGGCCAACCTTCAAACGCAGTGCCTCTTTGCTTGACGTCAGGGGGAAATCAAAAGAAATCAGCCAAGAACCAAGTCTGGTTCATCCTTGGGAGCAATTTCCAAACGCCTGAAGGTACAACATTCAACTGTACAAACAATTGTACGCAAGTATAAACACCATGGAACCACGCAGCCGTCATACCGCTCAGGAAGGAGACGCGTTCTGTCTCCTAGAGATGGACACACTTTGGGGAGAATAGCACAAATCAATCCCAGAACAACAGCAAAGGACCTTGTGGAGATGCTGGAGGAAACAGGTACAAAAGTATCTATATCCACAGTAAAACGAGTCCTACATCAACATAATCTGAAAGGCCGCTCAGCAAGGAAGAAGACACTGCTCCAAAACCGCCATAAAAAAAGCCAGACTACAGTTTGCAACTGCACATGGAGACAAAGATTGTACTTCCTGGAGAAATGTCCTCTGGTCTGATGAAACAAAAATAGAACTGTTTGGCCATAATGGCCATCATTATGTTTTGAGGAAAAGGGGTGAAGCTTGCAAGCCGAAGAACACCATCCCAACCGTGAAGCACGGGGGTGGCAGGATCATGTTGTGGGGGTGCTTTCCGGCAGGAGGGACTGGTGCACTTCACAAAATATATGGCATCATGAGGCAGGAAAATTATGTGGATATATTGAAGCAACATCTCAAGACATCAGTCAGGAAGTTAAAGCTTGGTCACAAATGGGTCTTCCAACTGGACAATGACCGCAAGCATACTTCCAAAGTTGTGGCAAAATGGCTTGAGGACAACTAAGTCAAGGTATTGGAGTTGCCATCACAAAGCCCTGACCTCAATCCTATAGACATTTTGTGGGCAGAACTGTAAAAGCGTGTGCGAGCAAGGAGGCCTACAAACCTGACTCAGTTACACCAGTTCTGTCAGGAGGATTGGGCCAAAATTCACCCAACTTATTGTGGAAGCTCATGAAAGGCTACCTGAAACTTTTGACCCAAGTTAAACCATTTAAAGGCAATGCTACCAAATACTAATTGAGTGTATGTGAACTTCTGACACACTGAGAATGTGATGAAAGAAATTAAAGCTGAAATAAATCATTCTCTCTACTATTATGACATTTCACATTAAAATAAAGTGGTGATCCTCACTGACCCAAGACAGTGACTTTTTACTCGGATTAAATGTCAGGGATTGTGAAAAACTGAGTTTAAATGTATTTGGCTAAGGTGTATGTAAACGTCCGACCACAACTGTGTTTAAAGTAACTTTGGGTGTATTTAAAAGGGCTTAAAATTAAATGTGGTAGTAGTAGTGGTGCAAGACCATTGTATCCAATGGAAGTCCAATCTTTTGAGAGGAAGGTTTACTTTAAATGTCATATGCCAGGTCATGAAGTTCCCTCAGTCACAAAATAAGGTCTAAAGATAATGGTTGAGTGCAAAAAACCAGCAGCGTTGGAGTTCTTGAAACACTCACATCGGTGCACCTGGCACCTACTACCAGACCCTGTTCAAAGGCACTTAAACATTTTTTCTTGCCCATTCTCCCACTGAATTGCACACATACACCATCCATGTCTGAAGGTTTGAAAATCATTATTTAACCTGTCTCCTCCCATTCATCTACACTGACTCATTGAATTATCTCTAGTTGTTGCTGTGAACAGTCTGGCCTGTAAAGGGCTGGATGATCTGGAGGAGAAGATCCCAGCTCTACAGTATCCCCCTGAAAAGGCAAGGACGCTTTTCTCTGAGTCAATTTAAAATGCTTGTTAAACAACACGACTTCTGTCCCGAAAACCTGACTTTTTTCCTCTGTTTCACACAGCTGGCATCTGGCATTGTGGAGGCAGTTACCTCTACAGTGCAGATGGCTAAGGAGGACATTTCCAGCCCCATCACTGGCACCTCAGACTGTGATCAGCATGGCATTCAATGGCTCCAGCTGACAGCTTTAGCGATGTCCTGAGCAGCAAGCCTGTCTGCCTGGCAGGGAGGGAGCAGACACTTCACTGACCTTGGCTGAGAGTCTGGTTAACTATGTTCTGCCTGAATCCTTGTTGAGTCATTTAGATAATCTGATGGCTGGTATAGAGATGGCTATACCATAAGAAATGTAATGTTTTCTCTAGAGATATAAACATAGACTGGGAATATGACAGCTGAACATTTACAGTACAAGGCGATCATATACTGAAGCTATTTCCACTTTCACCACAAGATGGAATCATACAATGGAGAAATAGAACAGTGGGTGCTTACAGCGGACAATCTGTAGATCTGTGTTTCCAAACTCACCTTGAGTTCCCCCAACAGCACACATTTTGCAGTAACCCTGGACAAGCACACCTGAATCAACTTGTTAACTAACCATCAGGCCCTGAATGAGTTGAATCAGGTGAGTTCGGATCCTATAGGATTCTCACAAATCCTAAAACACTTTGTGTTACTTCTATCAGAATCATATTGGATCCTAAATCTGTTTGGATTTTCTTTTGGATTCTAATAGGATTTTTTAAATTCAAACCCTATAAGAGGTCTTGACTAGGGACCAAAAAGAACACAATCTAAATATTCCCCATCCCATACTCATACCTAAAAAAAACTATTATTGGCTTTTATACTGTGTGAGGGGGCATAATGTGTAGAAAATTCTGTCCACTCTGCAATTGTCATTATTAAGTCACTGATCACCATTTACTATATAACTGGTATTAACAATTCCACTGTGACACTGTCTGGCCAGACAAGCAAAATCTGGTGTTCTCCAGACCAATCCTTATCTGGCCACGTTTACACAGGCAGCTCAATTCAGATCTTTTGCCAATTATTTGCATATCTGATACCTATCTGATCTTTTCCCTAATGCGTTAACAGCAACAACAACACAAAATGTTGCTCTGAAGTTTTTTTTTTTTGTACATGACCTGTTGTTAACAAAACAGTTAGTCTAGCGGTTAAGAGGGTTGGGCTGAATCCCCAAGCCGACTAGGTGAAAAATCTGCCTGTGCCCTTGAGCAAGGCACTTAACCCTAATAGCTACTGTAAGTTGCTCTGTATAAATGTCTAAAATGTAAATGTAACAACAACCACCCCCAAATTAAAAGGAACAGTGACAGAAAATTAGCATTTCATTTATGTGCTACTTCAGAGGTTACATCAGTGTAAATGCCAATAATTTGGCAAAGACCAGAAATGGGTTGCCTGTATAATTTGTATTTAACTAGGCAAGAACAAATTCTTATTTACAATGACAGCTTACCCTGGCTAAACCAGGACGACGCTGTGCCTGTTGTGCGCCGACCTATGGGACTCCCAATCACGGCTGGATGTGATTCAGCCTGGATGCAAACCAGGGACTGTAGTAACACCTCTTGCACTGAGATGCAGTGCCTTAGACCTCTGTGCCTCTCGGTGATCATCAACAGTCCTTCCGATGCCAAGTCGGAGAACGACACGGAGGAAGGGGTTGCTCGTACACCCTTTACATTACCCCGATTCGACCCTTTATCTTCTGCTTCGGGTCGTTCAGACGGAACTTCTAGGCTAAAGGTGAGGCTGGCCTGTTTGGAAATGGCACAAAAAGTTAGACAGATGAAGTTTGATTTAGAAGTTAGGAGAATGGAAATCGACAAGGAGGTGAGGATACGACAACTGGAGCTAGACGCTGGCTCCAGTGCGACTCCACAACCTGCTCCTCATCAAGCCCTCATCAATGCAAGTAAAAATATTGTCTTAGTCACTCCGTTCTGGGAGTCGGAAGTTGATTCCTATTTCTCTGCGTTTGAGCGTGTGGCCGCTGCGCTGCATTTGCCACCTCGAGGTTTGGCCACTCCTGTTACAATGTAAATTGTCTGGGAAAGCCCAGGAAGTAGTAGCTACTCTCTCCCTGGATGACAGTTTGCAGTACAATATTGTTAAAACAACCATGTTGCGGGCTTATGAGTTGGTGCCTGAAGCTTATAGGCAGCGCTTCAGGAACCACAAAAATCCCTCTCACTGTACATTTGTTGAGTTTGCTAGGGACAAAGAGTCTCTGTTTAATCGCTGGTGTTCAGCCAGCAAAGCTAACTCCTTTGCTGATATTCGGGAGTTGATGCTGTTGGAGGATTTAAAAGCAACCATCCTGATAGAATTGTAGTTAATTTAAATGAACAGAAAGTGGTGACATTTGCCCAGGTAGTAGTGTTGGCAGATGAGTACGTTTTGACACACAAGACTGTCGTTTTGACACACAAGGACAAACGAATATGTCATCAGGGCCTCGTTCGGGTCACTTTTCCTCCAAAGACCCTAGGTCTTCGTACGAGATCCGTGAATGTTTTTACTATCAACAAAAAGGGACACATGATTGCGGTTGTGAAAAATAAACCTAAACAGTCCCTGTCACCATCCCCAAAATTAAAAAGCATGGGTTTAGTCCAGTCTTTGGCTCATCCGTTGGACCGAGTTATTGATTCAGCATTTGGGAAACCGGATCCTATCTATGCTCCGTAATATCTCTGCCGGTTGTGTTTTCTTAACTGGAGAACAAGTGGATCAAAAGCACATACAAATCCTTACCCACACCTACAGTCACAATCCTCTTTAACTTCACGGGGAGTTGAGTGTAGCAGGGTGTTGCGTTCCCTCCTCCAAGAGGCGTGCGTCCATGAGTTGATGATGTACCTAAGTCTGTGTGTACACAGGCTGCCAATGCTGATCTTTTATCCAATTATTTGCTAAATAACTGATCTAATTGGTCAAAAGATCAGCATTGGTCTGGTTATGTAAAAGCAGACATTGAGACTTGGGGACTCTAGACTAGTTTATTCTCCTAGTCCTAGCCCACATCCCCAGGTGCCCTATTTGTGTGGAGCAGCAACAGTTGAGATGCAGCAGTAGATCAGGTGCTAAAATAGGTGGTGTTTATTTTACAGTGCAGTTGATGGAGAAGACTGGACTCATAGTTGTATTAACAAAAATGTACATGTGGCAAAAATGACTTAATAACAAAGGCAAAAGGCCTATAAATACAACTATACACAGAGTGTACAGAAAGTTAAGGACACCAAATTCTTTCCATGACAGACTGACCAGGTGAATCCAGGTAAAAACTATAATCCCTTATTGATGTCATTTGTTAAATCCACTTCAATCAGTGTGGATGAAGGGGAGGAGGCAGGTTAAAGATGGATTTTAAGACTTGAGACAGTTGAGACATGGATTGTGTATGTGCCATTCAGATGTGCAAGACAAGAGATTTAAATGCCATTGAACAGGATATGGTAGTAGGTGCCAGGCTCAACGGTTTGTGTCAAGAACTGCAACGCTGCTTGGTTTCCGTGTGTATCAAGAATATATATATATTTTTTTTAAATAATGTAACCTTCATTTACCTAGACAAGTCAGTTAAAGAACAAATTCTTATTTACAACACCGGCCAAAACCGGGCGACACTGGACCAATTGTGCACTGCCCTATGGCACTCCCAATCACGGCCGGTTGTGATACAGCCTGGATGGTCCACCACCCAAAGGACATCCAGCCAACTTGACACAACTGTGGGAAGCATTGGAGTCAACATGGGCCAGCACCCTGTGGAACGCATGATACCTTGTAGAGTCCATACCCCAATGAATTGAGACTGTTCTGGGGGCAAAAGTGGGGGATGCAACTCAATATTAGGTAGGTGTTCTTAATGTTTTGTATGTTACCTCACCAACAGCTTGCTCTCAATGAGCCGAAGACTCTTCTTCAAATTTGTATTGGCGAATCACAACCTACTGTCCCGGAGTGTGATGCAGGTCACAGCCTCCCTATTCATCTATTCATTACACTTTGTGACACAAACAGGGAAGGTATTAATGATGGGGAAAAGGGAAGAAAAATGTCCCTATCAACAAATACTACTTCCCTACCAACTAATTCTACATGCATTAAAACTTCTCCACTATTCCACTACTTGGCCCAAACAGTTGAAAACCATGGCTATGAACGCTAAGAAACCAACCTTACTGAAGCACATGTTATTCCTATCTCTATTGGCCTCGGCCTACTCACAGGTATCCTCTTAGGATCCCTCGCCCTGGACCCATCTTCCTCTAGTACTCTCTTCACTCCCTCAGCATACAACATCTTCTGTACTACTCTGATCCTTTTAAACTCAACCTGCCTTTCTCTCACCAAACACCTCTGAACTTCAGCACCATGGGTACCCCTACAGTTAACTTGCACAACTTTTTCCACCAATACAACACATTCCTTTGTCTCATGCCCTTCTGCACACTTCTCACGTCTAGGAATCTCCCTCCTTACACACTGCTGCAACATGACCATCAGCTTGGCACCGTAAACACAGTATTGTGTTTGGGACAAAAGCACTCACAGGATAACTGATACATCCTAACTTGCCTGTCAGGTAAAGATTCTGCATCAAAACTCAGGACAGACAGTGTCTTCTCTGTTTCATCACGCTTTCTCTCCACCAGATCTGCGTCGCACCAAACGACGGGCACCACAGACACCGGGTTTGTTCAATTTCATTTGATCCTCCTCAACACTTAATGCAACCCCAGTTATCTTTCCTTTCAAATGCACTCTGCACCGGAGTGCAAAGAAATGAACAGTTCTTCTTCCTAGACGCGTAGTGCGTAGCACCCACTCCACCTAAATGGAAGAAATGCAAAACACTCAACAGTCCCCAACCTCTTGTCCACCCAAACTGACACCACATGGATATATCCATTCTCTCCAAAAATCCCACCCCCACTGGGCCAGAATCATTTGTCATCATCGGGACAAGGCTCGAACTCGGCCGTCACCGCCGCACCGCAGGTCATTTATCCTCACTCAATTTCAGAACTACTGGAGTATGTTTTCTATTTTTCTACTTGATGCCTATCTTCCTCACCACACGACTTCCCTCTACATGTTCTTTCCGCTCCTTCATCCATGTAGTAGCAAACTGTTAAAATGGTTCTTGTATCTTGAATTTGCCGCTATGTTGCGTTGACTGAAAAAGCCTCATGGAGCACTCCCAACACTTGCCCTTGAGACGAGGACTTAGGAGCATGGGCATTCTAAGGACCTACCCTCACCTGGCATAAACCATTCACACCTTTTAAGTGAATTCACAAAGAACTGATATCACGCTTCGTATGGCCAATACTTTACACGTTACTGAAAACAAAGACATAATATGCCTAAACATTTGAGTTTAGAATAAACATTTAAAACAACCTTACCTGGGACGTATTCATTGCGGAACAGTTTACCATTTAAGAACCAAACGGAAGCAAACAGAAATTTGAATGTAGTCAACTGGGTGGGACTTCCCTCTTGGTGACCATTGGAGACATGTCCAACAGGTATCAGCCAATTGTGAAGAAATGGATTACTTCAAAATGGAAATAGCCTCAATGGCGCTGCCCATTTTGTCACAGACACTATGACACAGATACAAAGATGAGTCCTTTATCTATATCTATGTTCCAATCCTGTTTCTTCTTCTGATCCCCACACTCGTGTGTATTAGCAGAAGTGTGTCACTGGGAAATATTTCCCTGTAGCTAACAGGGATAAATGTTTTACCTTTATATCCCTTCACCAGCATCTATAATGGTGCATTTCATTTAGATAATCTCTTTACACTTTGTCTTGTCAAAAACTATTTCAATTTGAGCCCCTTCAATGGCGTCATACAGCATGAACTGCATTTGGCTTGGCCAGGAAGGGTAATGGTTCCTCCTGTATCCCAGTATAGTTAGCATGTAATTATTATTTTGGCCTGATTTCAGATTTCTCAGTCATTGTTTATTATCTTTATCTCTGGCTAGTGATTGATCTATATATTTTAGTGTGAAGAACAGAAAGTAACAGCAATGTGCTGTAGTGTATATCTCAAGATTACCTTCTCAGGAACTCAAAGCCATAAGAGAGTAAAATGAGTAATGAACTGTAACCTTGTCTGTCAGCATTAAGTAAATGGAATGTAATATTTATGTAAGAACTCTAAAAGTTTAGATTCTTGAAGTTGTTGCATAAGCTTGTTTGTTTTTTCTTAGTGAGTGTCCATCCTATTTGCCCTTCATCAGTGGTCAGTTAATGATATGTGATGCTTTGAGTTTGAGGTTGTTGAGTGAGAATCTGAGACAGACAGTCATGTGCCACATTTTGTGTCTGTTTGTCAAGCCGCTGAGAGCGCTTTATCTGTCTTCCAGAGTTGGATTCGACGCGGGAACAGGAGTCTGATGTCAGTGCTACTGGCCCTCAGCCCAGCTACAGAAGTCTTCGGACCCTGGCCAGTGCAGTATGTCGACGTGCCTATGATCAGACAGCAGCAAAGCACCAAGAGTCAAGGTCAGGATCTGGTCACACGCATCCCCGGTGTGTCTCCACTGGTAAGAGCCAGCTGTCAGTTTAGTCTCGGACCCAGACACTGTAAATAATTGTGGAGGAATTCAATTAAACATTTCATATTTTCACTGATTTGCTCTAGATGCAGCAGAATTGGTCAACCAAAAGAACATCTTGTCATCCAAATTAGGTACTACACAGTCAGTCTATTTGAGGTCAAATTTGTGAATTTTGACCTCTGGTTAGCACATAGTAGTTGTTGCAGGAATCATGGAGAGGGAAAGGCATGCCTGTGGAAAGACCCTTATAAAATGTATCCTTATTAGTTACAGCATATAATTTCTGTATTTATGGAAATACTGACACAATTATCCATAATTTTTACATGTGAATGAGATGATGTGTGGTCATTTATGAAATTAGGTATAATTATTCAGGTTATTAATAGAGTAATTGCATACTCTTTAGAATGGGTAATTCAACACACATTCTAAAGCCTTAAATCATTCCTTCTCTGGGAATCACGTCAATTAGTTCTCAATAACAGCAGGGGTTACTGTAGTTAGGCAGTTGAAATCCCAATAGAAATTGAGTGTTGAAGAGAGACAAGGAGATACAGACAGCGGGAGCTATGTGCAAAGCTTTAGCAATTAGGCCAAAAGGGACTGGTCTTTTTCACTTTTTGCAGCCCTATGCTTTTAAAAGACAAATAGTCCAGGACACAATAACTCAATATACAGCAAATACAGTTGAATTGAAGCAAATTTACTTGAATCATTGAGATTATCAGTTTGAGTATTGATATCTACTGATACTGTAGATCTTGGTTGTAGTGTGATTCCAGGTAGGCGGGAGCAGAAAATATTTTTGGTATCTCAGATTGTTTGGCAATTCTCACAAATAAACTTTATTGGGAGGAAGGATGTTTGAGGTCATTTTTACATTTGTATCACAAACTATTTCTGAGAAAATCCTGAATAAAGTGGTCATTTTAGGCCATTTTTAGACCAATACATTCTTCCTGTAAGGCCCTATGACCTGTGAACCGTACATGATACAGACAACATCTTGGTGTCATTATCCTCCTTTATAGTGTGCTCTAAAATATGGTGTATGTCTAGATTCTGAAATAAAAGTGTCACATTCATTTAATCAACATTTAACATAATAATATCTCAAAAATACCCTTTTAATATTTTGTTCATTTCAAGACATATTGTTTGGAACTCTACAAGTACATACAATTCTTAAGGTATGATGCAACGTATGCATACCACCAAGAAACACAGCGAATTGGGAAATGGATTGAAGGGGAACTCCCTCTTCTGGTGACTTTCTGAATGTGCAATCCTAAAGGAGGGTTGTAATTGGTTAATGACCTATAATGTCAATTCCTATCTTTAAAATTGGTAATATCATTAAAAGTACCATAGAGCCCACTCTGGTAATTTGACATGTTTTGACGAGTATATTGCTACAAACAATATGTCTAAAAATAAGCTAAATCAAAAAGACTGGTTTTGAGATAATGTTTTTTATGTTGAATAAATCAATTTAAAAATGTGTATTTCAGAATCTAGACGTACTCTATATTTGAGAGAACACTATAAAGAGTTGTTAACGGTACCTTGTAGAGTCCATACCCCTATATTTGAGAGAACACTATAAAGAGTTGTTAACGGTACAGGCCCCCCCCCGCTCAACTCAAACGGTGGCGCACAGAATGCGAAAATATTCTTAGAAATATTTAACCTCCACACATTAACAAGTCCAATAGCTCACATGAAAGATAAACACCTTGTTCATCTACCCAGCGAGACAGATTTCTAAAATGTTTTGTCAAAACCACCACAAAGACACAGACGATATACAGCCATTTTGTCGAACAAAAGATGCAATCACAAACGCTGGATTAAAAGAAAAATAATTCACTAACCTTTTGAAAATCTTCATCAGATGACAGTAATAGGACATGTTACACAGTACATTTGTTTTTTTCAATCATATGCAATTTATATCCATAAATCTCCGTTTACATTGATGCCATGTTCAGAAAATCCTCAAAAATGTCCGGAGAAATTATAGATAGCTCCGCCAGATAACAGAAATACACATCATAAACTTTGACTAAATATACATGTTCTACATATAGTTAGAAAGATACACTGCTTCTTAATGCAACCGCTGTGTCACATTTATTTTTAACGTTACAGAAATCGCTCACTATGCAATAATCTGAGGCGGCGCTCAGACGTAAGCAATATTTCTCCGCTATGTTGGAGTCAACAGAAATACAAAATTACAACATAAATATTCCCTTACCTTTGATGGTCTTCGATCAGAATGTAGTGGAAGGAGTCATACTTACCCAATACATCATTTTGTTTCAAGTCGTGTGTCTTTGTATTAGCATCTGCTAACACTTTCAGCTGAAATGCATCCAAAATGACTTCTGGTCCCGAACAGTTGCGCATCTAAACTTCAAAATTACATATTATATGTCGACTAAACTGGTCAAACTAAGTGCAGAATCAAGCTTTAGGATGTTATAAATGTACAAAACAATTGGCGATTCAACCGGACAAAAGCAATTCTTCTCAGGCAATCTGGAACAGAGGAAGGGCTGTGTCCAATTCGCGCCCTAAAGAGCATGTATTTTCTCGCGACACCCACTCTTTTGCCTCCCAAAGGGTCAAAGCTTGCGGGATTTGCACAATTAAACGCTCTACTGAATGAAAACATCTAGTGGAAGACATAGAAAGTGTTTCCAGATCCATAGCTGGTTGGGAAGGGTGGGGGCTAGGACGTCAAAGTTGCCCCAACTTTCATGTTTCCAAAACGAGTTTGGGAGATTGGCTGCCCTGTGAGTTCTGCTATACTTACATACATAATTCAAACTGTTTTAGAAGCTCTAGAGTGTTTTCTATCCAATAATTATTATTATATGCATATATTAGCAATTTTGGACAGATTTTTTCAGTTTACTATGGGCACCCAATTCATCCAAAGGGGGCAGTATTGTCCCGAGCCTTAATAATAACACCAAGATGTTGTCTGTATTGTTGCTTGCCTCCCTGCTGTAGAAGTGTTACCTTTTTACACAGAGAGGAATTCAATGTAGCAGATGTGTCTAATATTTAGAGTTATTTAGAGCAGTTGTTTTAGTTACTTTAGCTTGAGCCATAGATGTGTTTGAGAATAGATATACTCCTTGAGTCTGAGGTCAGCCGCTAAATGCAAAGCCTAGCACTTTTGAAAGGATATTCCCACAGTTGTGGCTTTGATTAGGCTTACATTAGCTCTGGATACTACTGTAACTATTAAATGACTTACATGTAAATGTAAATGTAATAGACAATGGACTGAAATGGTGTTGAAGGCAAATCATTTTCTTGACCCTTCTTACATCACAATAGAGAGAAAAAAATGGCTTGTCACTGAATAGCATTTGATTACTGTAACTAAAATGTGTTTCTTGCAAATATGTTGACATGGATGGTAAAAACTGGCTGTAATAATGTACTGTATAGTGCACATGTTACCTGACAGAATAGCTATGCCATGAAGAACCTGGAGGCTGTGGAAACAGTGGGCCTGTCCTTTCAAACTGCAGTGACGGAACTAATCAGTTGGGAAGAGGAGCAGAGAGACAAATAGACCAAAAAACAGAAGTAGAGTTTATAAGAGTTACCCCCTAATTTACATCATACCAGCCTTAGAGCAGGTGTCCAACATAATGCACATAATCTCCAGATCTGTTATCTTTTTTAATAGTCACTTGGGTCATTTAATCATTGCCATTAAAGTATGTTTTACTGCTCAAAGCCTTGAAAACAGTCTGCTGTGCTGCAGTATTTCTAAATCGATGTGGTCATGTCTGCCCCACTCAGGGATGCCTGAGTGTAGGTATTCTCAGAAAATGTCATCAAAGACATTCTTGACATTCAGCTTGCATTCCCTTGACTCCCCCTACTGAATTATAATTTAGGGTGTGGATATCGGACAAAGAAATCTGAAGTGCTGTTACACAACATATAGGCTCTGGTCTCTAGGGTCACTCTGGCTGACAGCCATGACTGAAAACACATTTTATGTACATGTTGTAGTATACTACAAAGCAGGATCAATGAGTTAGCCAGCTAACTTTGATAACCAGAAATAACTATAGATTTATTTTGGTTCATTAAGAAACCTAAACGATCTGATTCTGATTAGTCAATTCGGCCATCCCATTTCTAAAAAAATAACGTTATTACGGAATATTTAGGCAAGTTAGCAGGCTAAATCATTGATCTTGCTTTGTAGTATACCCCTCAGGTTATCACAGTGGAATGAGCCACACCATGTGAGTAGGCAGCGTTGTATGATAAATAATGGTTCAGAGACAATTAAATCTCTGTGTTTCTGAGTAGTGGTGGGCTGCAGAGCCTGGCCAGTGGCCTGGGTTACCAGCTACAGATGAACTATGTGTCGGTGGTGTCCAGTGTGAAGAGTGCCCCTCAGACCAACTTTGGCCTGGCTAAGAGACGGTGGGCAGCGCCTGGGAGCACATGATGAATAGAATCTCGCTTTACGGTGTGGTGAGTCACTCAGTCATCCCTGACATCTCCTGATATGATTTGGCTGCTCATGTGCAATGATAGGTCTGTTGTACCCTTCACGTGTACCCCTCATGTGGGAAAGGAGCAGAGCTGCTCCATCCCACAAACCAATCAGGTATTATCTGTGTGATTGTGATCATAACATCAGCTCAGTCCTTCAGGTGACGCTGTATCCCACGGTGTAGAATATAATCAATAACAAAGTGATGTATTTGTTCTGGAGCTGCCTGTAGTGCAGTAGCGGATTTAGGTATAGGCGACATGAGCAGCCGACCAGGGCGGCATCTTGCCGGGGACAGCACAGGGCGCACACACAAAGCAATTTTGAATGGTGACGTTTGCACGATCGGTTTTCTATTGCTCATTTGCACATCATGTCAATGATATCTTGTCACCTTGTGGGACTGTGGGTCAATTAAACTTGTCTGAGTGAGCGCCCTGATTCTAGTTTGTGAGCTTGGAAGGCTACTGCCTGGGCAGGTCTCCCACTCAGAAAGAAGTACAAGATGGGGAGGGGGGTGAGGGTAGGTTGACCTCAGGTCTCCCCACTAGAAGCCTGAGGTAGGGGGAGTGGGGGAATCTATCAAATAGCACACCTCTAACTTTGTACAGTACTAATGCAATTAGTAAAATCAGTCACACTGCGAAATGCTACCAAATAAGCCACAATTCATTCATAATACTGTGAATATATAGTTTCACAGGCATATTATTGTATTTTTTCTGGTTTGTGCGAAATCGTGACAAAGAATATAAAACTAGTCTGCACACCATCAAGGTGAATTTGTTTAGTCTTGAATCTTGGTTGACAGTGTTGGGGGATGGGTAATGTATTGATGCTCGAGTGCCAAATCAACATTTGTCTTTGTTACTACTTTTTGATATTTATGAGTCATATTTTTGTATATATTTTTATATTTACATAGTTTTAAATGTTAGGATTATTTATTTGTGTTGTTCCAAATGTCCAAATGCTTTTCTATTATTTTTTGGGGGGGTGGGGGGTGCTGAAGGGGGGATTAGCCCAGGGAGCCATACAAGCTAGAACCGCCACTGCTGAAGTGAGAGGTTAGAGTGCTTTCTATGGCTGTGACTAGATCCTGGACAGGATGTGTGTGTGTACACAGTATTCCCTATTGCAGTGGTCACCAACCTTTTCTAAGCCAAGATCACTTTGAGTCAAAATGGAGGCCGAGATCTACTTGTCTTTAAAAACATAAGCGTATGCTGCTATGTAATATTAACCTATGAAAAACAGTTCTGTAGCAATGAGGTTTGTGCAGTACTCTGTATAGTGGTGACGAAGAGTCTACCCTGTCCAGAAGTGACTTCAACATTCATTTTCTGTATTTAGAGTTCACTCAAACGTCATTTTAAACTTTGTTTTATTATTGACAGTTTCAGCTTATTTCGAGATTATAAATATAAATCATCAGATGTAATTGTTTCAGTCTCTGTTAATTCAAACTTTTCACTGACATATCCTGATATCAGGGCATACTAACTATAAGGTCTCGTGAATTAGTCCAGTGCTCATGTGTACCCAGCTAGTCCACCTTTTTCAATATTTTTGATTAGCCTATGGAATTGTAAAATAGGGACCTTGTAGCAGTTGTAAGGGAATGACATCATCAGAAGGCAAGACTGCTTGCTCAGAGTGTACATTTATTTACAGGTTTTGAAGATCCATATCATACAGTAGATTTACCAAATATAAACGGGCAATAGCGCAAAAGAAATAGCCTCTGTGTCAGGCTTAACTTGTCCCATCTGAACCGACACAGGTAGAGGGCAAGACTGTACTGCCTCCCATTGAGAAACCAAATTCAAATCTGTCTAACAGCAGCTCAAACAGCGTCGTCCAAGATTGCGTAGACGACCAGTTCTTATATCCTTCAGCCATACCCTTATCCTACTCATCCTGTGTTCCTCTGGTGATGTAGAGGTTAACCCAGGCCCTGCAGCCCCCAGCACCTCTCCTATTCCCCAAGCGCTCTCATTTGTTGACTTCTGTAACCGTACAAGCCTTGGTTTCATGCATGTTAGCATCAGAAACATCCTCCCTAAGTTTGTTTTAATCACTGCTTTATCACACTCCACCAGCCATGATGTCCTAGCCCTGTCTGAATCCTGGCTTAAGAAGGTCACCAACAAATCTGAAATTTCCATACCCAACTACAACATTTTCCGACAAGATAGAACTGCCAAAGGGGGCGGAGTTGCAATCTACTGCAGAGAAAGCCTGTGGAGTTCTTTCATACTATCCAGGTCTGTGCCCAAACAATTCGAGCTTCTACTTTTAAAAATCTACCTTTCCAGAAACAAGTCTCTCACCGTTGCCGCACATTGCCCCCTCAGCCCCCAGCTGTGCCCTGGACACCACATATGAATTTATTGCCCCCCATCTATCTTCAGAGTTCGTACTGTTAGCTGACCTAAACTGGGATATGCTTAACACCCCGGCCGTCCTACAATCTAAGCTTGATGCCCTCAATCTCACACAAAAGATCAATGAACCTACCAGGTACAACCCTAAATCCAAAACCATGGGCACCCTCTTAGATATCATCCTGACCAACTTGTCCTCTAAATATACCTCTGGTGTCTTGAGATCACTGCCTCATTGGCTGTGTCCGTAATGGGTCCACGGTCAAATGACCACCCCTCATCACTTTCAAAACGCTCCCTAAAACACTTCAGCAAGCAGGCCTTTCTAATTGACCTGGCCCAGGTATCCTGGAAGGATATTGGCCTCATCCCGTCAGTAGATGATGCCTGGTTGCTCTTTAAAAGTGCTTTCCTTGCCATCTGAAATAAACATGCCCCGTTCAAAAAATGTAGAACTAAGAACAGATATAGCCCTTGGTTCACCCCAGACTTGACTGCCCTTAACCAGCACAAAAACATCCTATGGCATCCTGTGGCATTTCCATCAAATAGCCCCCATGAGATGTAACTTTTCAGGGAAGTCAGGAACCAATATACACAGTAAGTTAGCAATCCTAAGGGGGAGACACCCTAGACCCAAACTGCTACAGATCTACAGTGGGGAGAACAAGTATTTGATACACTGCCGATTTTGCAGGTTTCCCTACTTACAAAGCATGTAGAGGTCTGTAATTTTTATCATAGGTACACTTCAACTGTGAGAGACGGAATCTAAAACAAAAATCCAGAAAATCACATTGTATGATTTTTGAGTAATTAATTTGCATTTTATTGCATGACATAAGTATTTGATCACCTACCAACCAGTAAGAATTCCAGCTCTCAAAGACCTGTTAGTTTTTATTTAAGCAAGGTATGACATTTTTTTTTAGTCAAACATTATATCTGTTTGGGCTTCCTGCGGTCAATTTGCAGTTTCCAAATTATTTGTAATTATGTTCTGGCCCCCCAACCTTCGGCCCGCGGCTGAAGTTGATGATCCATGCCCTGCGTGTTGCAATACACAGTACGGGGATGGAATGATGAAATGCTAGCAATTATTGCAGTATTAGATGGAGTATATATTTACCATAGAGCCTATGTATTTAAATGTGTGAAAGCAATGTCAAACATTTCAAGAAGAGAACTATTTTTGGATCTGCATATTTATTTATTATGGCAATCCTCACTCCCTATAATTTGACGTTTGTGCTGCACCCGATCCTATAGCTTTACAGCAAATCATCATTTGCTAGCTCACTACCAGACTTGAGTCCACAACTCTGGTTTCAGCCGATGGAGGGATCTGATGGTCCATCAGTTCTTCCTCATTCCGCTGATTGACTCAAAAGGAGACACCGTCTTCCAGCTGATGGACTCCAATTCATTTTGTTACTCGTATGACCAGAGAACATAAAATACTCCTCAATATTAGAAAGACAAGCCGCTAATAATAACGCAAGTCTATCGATAATAATAACAACGTAAGTCTATTGTTACACATTGTAGCTCGAGTGGATAGGTAGAGGGCGTTTCATGCCTTATAAAAGTGCAAAATAAAGTTTTGACATTGCTGAGTAAAATCTTTAACTTGAACTCGCTCAGAAAAACAGCAGCTCTGTGCTGTATTCGTTGACAGTCTCTAGTCATGATTTTTAATGTTTTGAAATCTCGCACAGACGGCTATCAACTTAGCTGTGGGCTCTTGGGAGCTGCAGACATGGCGAGCTGAGCTATAGGTGCAATTAATTTGCTCTCCGGGCCCGCCGGGTAAGAGGAGATGGTACCAACGCAGTTAAGCCAAAACCACGCCCCGTTATTCAGAGGGGCGTTCTACAACGCTTTGAGCGCTCTCCGAGTCCGGAAGTTAGTATCACCTAACGCAATATTTCAGTCACTGATAAATAACATTTGTCCTTGTATTTCAAGATTGAAAAATATAATAACAGAATGCGTGGACAGAGCTAGCCATTAACGCCCCTTAACGCTCAGACAGATTCAATGGCCGTAACGCATAGCGTATTCGACTGAATGATGAGCTAATAAATATTTGAGAAATTATTAATAATAAGTATATGCTTTACCTGATAATAGACTACTAATGATAATATAACAACTTAAAATACTGAGCTAGTAATGTTAAGTAGCCTAGGTTAACTTAGCTGACCTTCAATTGAGGGAATTCTGCAGAGTTCTGAGATATTTTTACAACTCATTGAATAATAACAGGCCTTTATTACAGTAGGCAGCTAATTGTTAAATTACACTTTCCATCCTTACCTTGGAAGGTCACTGTCTCTGCGCTGATCAACTGTGAGTGAGACAACGCTAGCTAGCCAACGCGAGCATAGTAGAATGTCCGTCTGAATAACGGGGTGCGGTTTTGGCTTAACTGCGTTGGGAAAAAGAAAGACGCCCATCGGACACATGAAATGGTTAAAAATGGGAACGCTTCGACAACCACCGGCGTGCAGGGCAGCTGAATCAAGTGCAACTACATTAAACAGCGCAAAACAAATTAAATAATTGGAACGCAAGGCTTTATATTTGGGTTATGTACGGAAATGTTTGGCAATCGACTAGGAAATCCTTGGAGATCGACCAGTCGATTGCAATCGACCGGTTAATGACCATGTGCACCTGTACCTTAAACATCTGCCCTGCACGCCGGTAGTATATTGCACATGAAACAGTATATAAACAGTATATTGCATATACTGTACAAAATGTTTTTTACTTGTTCAGGAAATTAAGTCACAAATGTATGGGTACAGTACAGTTGACCACTGGCACAAGTGGTTAATATTTTTGTTGAATTCATCACTGTTGTATGTAAACTGAAGCCACATTCTGTTCAGAGGGGCCCCCTGCTATAAATACTATTAACATTCTCCAATGTCTTTATTGGCGTTTAGTGTATATTCCCTCCCTGGAGAAGCCTTGATGGGGCTAGATATTAGACACTGGTTATTTAGTGATTGTTTCTAGTACTGACTTGGGTATATAGCCATGACAGAAGTATATGTTGTTGTTTTGGTAGGTAATGTGTTCACAGGGAAAGGATTTCATGATCAAAGTGAGGTATCTCATCATGTACTCAAGTGTGTGTGTGTGCGTGCACATGCATGTGTGTGTGTGTAATTACCTAAACTCTCTGCAGTAGAGCCAGGCAGACCCCTGACCATGTCTGTGAAATAGCCCTCATTATCACCCTGTGCAAAGGGAGATGGCTTACAGAGCTGTCACAATACAGTAGTGTAGCGCTCACTGACAGACAGCTCCAGACCAGAGGCATCCGTCTCCTGTCACCTGACTAAGAGACTTCAGATTATTTCACAAGCAAATGAAGCAATATGCAAAGAACATATGAAACCCAAAGGCTAACGAGTGGAATCTATCCTGTTTACCTTGATTGATGCTAGCCAAAAATGACTTTCCAGTATAGTGGTAGTTCACTATTGACTTAAGTTTATCATCATGTTTTGAGTTTGACTTACGAAGGAAAAATCCTGGAGGAGTACTGAAGTTAAGTGACCAGCAGTGAGAGTGCTCTGCATAGCGAATTTTGACTCCTTAGAGGCGAAAGAGGACTTTTGGAGAGCAACTCAGCGGGGGGCCTTAATACTCTGCTGAGGAGTTCAGGAATGGCAAAGGGATATTGGATAGCTGGGATTTCTGAACAGTTCATGTATTTCTTCAGGTTTTTTCTTTAGCAAAAATGTCCACTTAGCCTTAACAGTTTTACAGTTCACACATTCCAGCCCCCTAGCTGACCAAGGTAACTCCTTTATTGGGAGGTTTAAAGGTTCAAATCTAAATTTTTACTCCCCCAAAAACATTTGAAATGTCACGTACTACAAAACATATTTTTTTCACATACCCAAAATGACTTTTTAGAAGGCAAGTACGGGTTTTTGGACACGGCCACAATATTTCATTAGGAAGCTCTTTGAACAGACCGGCAATTGAGGCCAAATACACTCTGGTATGATCTATAAAGGGCAGTATCCATGCAGGGCTTTAAATCTGCTGACATTAACCAGAAAGCATTGGCTCACCTTCAGGTGACTTTGAACATACATCAAGGTATAGTCTTGCCCTCATCTGTAATTTATTTAAAGAATATTCCCCCTGTACAAACCCAGTAAAGATGATAAGAAAAGATTAGGCATATCACTGTCATACTAGCCTGGCACATGATACCTATTTGGTTCAGATGAATGCAGTATTTTGTAATGTGATTAAAAAGATAAATTAACTGATTTTAAGTATTTTGTTCCACAGCTGACACAAAGCATCTAGTTCTAACCGTGTTGTCGCTTTGTGCATGTGGAGCTTATGTTGAGTTTTTGGTCATCTTTTTGCCCCTTAGGTCTAGAGGGTCAATGGCAATGCCACAGGAGAGAAATGGGTATTTTCTCTCTGCTTGTCATCATGGCACGTTTTCCTAAGCCACAGCTGATCAATTCCCACAGACAATGTAATTACATTTACATTTGCATTACATTTGAGTCATTTGGCAGACGCTCTTATCCAGAGCGACTTACAAATTGGTGAATTCACCATATGACATCCAGTGGAACAGCCACTTTACAATAGTGCATCTAAATCATTTAAGGGGGGGTGAGAAGGATTACTTTATCCTATCCTAGGTATTCCTTAAAGAGGTGGGGTTTCAGGTGTCTCCGGAAGGTGGTGATTGACTCCGCTGTCCTGGCGTCGTGAGGGAGTTTGTTCCACCATTGGGGGGCCAGAGCAGCGAACAGTTTTGACTGGGCTGAGCGGGAACTGTTCTTCCTCAGTGGTAGGGAGGCGAGCAGGCCAGAGGTGGATGAACGCAGTGCCCTTGTTTGGGTGTAGGGCCCGATCAGAGCCTGGAGGTACTGCGGTGCCGTTCCCCTCACAGCTCCGTAGGCAAGCACCATGGTCTTGTAGCGGATGCGAGCTTCAACTGGAGAGAGCGGAGGAGCGGGGTGACGTGAGAGAACTTGGGAAGGTTGAACACCAGACGGGCTGCGGCGTTCTGGATGAGTTGTAGGGGTTTAATGGCACAGGCAATTTCCCTTATTGAATACAACCTGCCTTTCTCATTACTGAGAAAGCAACTGAATCAGGTTGGATTACAGGTTCACTCAATATTCAGTAAACCTGGGCAACACTGGAAAACAAGATGACAAGACACTGAAGATTAATAACACAAGTGTGACAAGTTTGGAAAACTAATCGATTTGTCACAGGAAAAGTCACTAAATTAAATAAAAAATGTTGGTAGTTTGACTGAATCCAGTATACAGTACATATTGTTCTGTTTAGGCCTCAATTTGTTATATAACAAGATCATATTACTGCATAGAGAAATAAGGACTAGTGTGGGGAAAGAATGTCCACTGCCTATTGCAGACAGTTACACAACAGTAATAAAACATCATTCTTGGGCCACGGTGCTCCAAATAAACATCACCCCACATCCACCCCACACCAAGGTAACTTTTTTAAAGACCCATGAGGTGTTTTTAATATTAAGTTTATTTGGAAAGTAAGAAATATATTTTTAAAAGCATTCATGATTTGCGTAAATGTAATATACTAACTATTACTCTTGTTAAAAATATGAAATGGTATTACATTTTGCTAAGAGAACATTATGACTTGTTTAGGACTCGAAACTCAAAGTTTAGGTCTTGAGACTTGAGACTTGACATGATACTTGTCGGTCTTGACTTGAGACTTGACTCGGACTTGCCTGTCTTGATTTGGAACTTGACTTGAGACTTACTTGTGACTTGTAAAACAATGACTTGGTCCCACTTCTGGTGTTTAGTACTTATATGATATGTGCTTCTTTATGAAATTGTAAAAATAAGAAAAGGGCCAAAGCTTTGCTTGAAAGCATGCCTCCTATTCTGTTGACAGGTATCCAAAAGAAGATAGGTGCTTTACAGAAATTTCCAGTGCATAATACATTTTTGCAACAAAAATTAAGGGTAGAATTTATGAGTAAGGGCACTATCAATTAAAGTGTATAGGTGTGCCATTGAGCCAGCATTGAATGTACTCACCTTCACCAGGTGAGTCAATAGAGGAGCTATACCGTGTACGAAACTACTACCTGTAACGTCAGATTTCTTCTTCGTCTGAAGAGGAGTAAGGATCGGACCAAGATGCAGCGTGGTAAGTGTTCATGACGATTTCTTAAAAACTAACTGAACACTGAAATACAAAATAATAAACAATGTGATGAAACCGAAAACAGTACCATGTGGCGACAAACACCCACACAGAAACAAACACCCACAAACCAACAGTGAAACCCAGGCTATCTAAGTATGATTCTCAATCAGAGACAACTAACGACACCTGCCTCTGATTGAGAACCATACTAGGCTGAATACAAAAACCAACATAGAAAAAAAACAGACTGCCCACCCCAACTCACGCCCTGACCATACTAAATAAAGACAAAACAAAGGAAATAAAAGGTCAGAACGTGACACTACCGTCTAACCATTAGATGAACACACCTAAGAGAGTGCATTTTCAAAATGCAAGGTGCAAAACATATGACTTTTATATGTATAACATTATGTATACCATTATATAACAAACTAGTCACAGGTTTATTTGGCCACATCTTATGAAGTGCAATCAAACTCCCCTGCTGAGTCCAACATTAAGGCACTGTATGCCAACTTGTCCTGACATGGACTTTAAACCTCCCAATAAAGGAGTTACCTTGGTCATCTAGTACATATATGATATGTGCTTCTTTGTGAAATTGTAAAAATAAGAAAAGGGCCAAAGCTTTGCTTGAAAGCATGCCTCCTATTCTGTTGACAGGTATCCAAAAGAAGATCTAAAAGCATGTCTGAAACAATGACTGTGCTCATTAGCTTTGGCTACAGATATTCTAATGAAGCGAAGTGCCTTGATCCTGTCCACCTTGAGCTCTCTTTCTAGGATTAATAAATTGGATTTGAGGAGAAATCCAACTCTGAATCCTTTTTTTCTTAACTACATACCATGGGAAAATATTGAACAAAAGATTGTCTTGAAGAAATAACACATATTTTATCACGATGAGGGACATGCATGAATTTAAACCATAAATAATATTCTTTCATTACTGTTTCTTAATAGCACATGTTTTTGTTTACACCCTCACTTTGTATTAAATCCTTACCTGCCTTGAATTGGTAGTATGATTCATTTTGTAGGTATTTCATCTGAAAGGAACTGTTTTATTTGTTCCATCTGTCATGTTCTGCTCATTCTGTCTCGGGGAGCCCAATATTGATTCCAGTTTTCCCATCTTACATACATTGAATAAGATGAAGGTAAAGGCGTTTTATTCAGCTCATAAGATTATTTTTTTGTCATAAGTGTTTAATTGCTGTATAGGAAAATATACATACAATTATACTTATCTCAAGTGTTTTGTACAGTACAATGATTTCAATATATTACAATTGTATTCATTTCATGGATCCTTGTCTCCCATCTTGAAAAGTACTCACGTAGAAAAAAAGTGATGTTTGTGTATGAAATAAATTTAGTGCTTGCCCTATGAAGGTTGAAGATGACAGTAATTTCATAAAATCATTTTGCTCTTTGTGAGCCAACTTTGGCACCTTTTCCCAGACAGCCACAGAATTGTACTGCCATCACATTCACATGCATTTCTTTGCAAAAGTATTCAGTGTAAGGATCAGCTTTAGGACAGTTACAGTAAAGAACTGTTTCCTTGTAAGTAATATACAATCCCTGTGGACAGTTTGCTCCATCCAAGTCAGTCCTGTCCTGCAACAGCCAGCCACAACTATAGCAATAACTTTGGGTACTAATCTCCATTTCCACACCTGCATTGTTTCTGCCCTTCATTATCCTGTCTGAACCATAAGTCAGTCTCTGGAGATCTCTGCACACACAAGTCATGTCCTGATGCCAGAGCACAGGTTGCAAACAGCAATCATGTCAGACCCATAAATTGATGACAAAATACAGTGCATTCGGAAAGGATTCAGCAGGTTTTCATCAAGGATTTCTCTGTACTTTGCTCTGTTCATCTCTCCCTTGATCCTGACTACTCCCAGTTCCTGCAGCTGAAAAACATCCCTACAGCATGATGCTGCCACCGCCATGCTTCACCGTAGGGATGGTGCCATGTGCCTCAAGATGTGATGCTTGGCATTCAGGCCAAAGAGTTGAATCTTGGTTTCATCAGACCAGATAATCTTGTTTCTTATGGTCTGAGTCCTTTAGGTGCCTTTTGGCAAACTCCAACCGGGCTGTCACGTGCCTTTTACTGAGGAGTGGCTTCCGTCTGGTCACTACCATAAAGGCCTGATTGGTGGAATGCTGCAGAGATGGTTGTCCTTCTGGAAGGTTATCCTATCTCCACAGAGGAACTTTGGAGCTCTGTCAGAGTGACCATCTGGTTCTTGGTCACCTCCCTGACCAATGCCCTTCTCCCCTGATTGCTCAATTTGGCCAGGCGGCCAGCTCTTGGAAGAGTCTTGGTGGATCCAAACTTCTTAATTTAAGAATGATGGAGGCCACTGTGTTTTGGGGGACCTTCAATGCTGCAGAATATTTTTTGTTACCTTTTCCCAGCTCTGTGCCTCAACACAATCATGTCTAGCACCTCTACAGACAATTCCTTCTACCTCATTGCTTGGGTTTTGCTCTGACATGCATTGCCAATCAATTGAAGGATGATCAATGGAAACATGATGCACCGAGTCTCATAGCAAAGGGTCTGAGTACTTATGTAAATAAGGTATTTCTGTATTTAGAATGACATTTTTGAAAATCTATTTTCGCTTTGTCATTAGGGGTTATTGTGTGTAGATTTGAGGGGGGAAAAAATAATTTGATCAATTTTAGAATAAGGCTGTAACATTACAAAATACTTTCCAAATGCACTGTATAATGTATTCCTCTCTGTGCCATAGTATCACAGCGAATCTGTTAGTTTTCTGGTAAAAACTTCAGACATGCTTTTCACTATACCCTTGATTCCAGCTGGCCTCTTAATGGATGACTTGGAAGCCTGTATCCTGTCTATTAGTCCGTGAAACACGATGAGGATACTGTGGTAGTTCTCAGCAGCTGTAACCTCATAGAACTGGCAGGCTTTGGTGAGGGCTAGCAGTCTGCCCTCCTCACTGAGGACTGTCCGTCTGTGATTCAGGTCCTTCTTGTTGCCCACGATCACAATGGGCACCTTGTCCATGCCCAGGTAGTCCTTGTTGTCCTTGATTGACTGGATCAGCTTGGTGACAGCGTTGAAGCTGGCCCTGTCACAGATGCTATAGACCAGGACAAAACCGTCTGCCCACTGGACTCTCTTCTCATATAGGGAGGTCTCCCTGGACAGGTCCTGGAAAAGGTTAAAATAATATATAAAATTGATATAGGCTTGCTTGGATCAAAGAATGATTGATTTTTGTATTTGGGAAAGGACCAATCGTGGGATAAGTTAGTCCATGTTAGCCCTATTTCTCTGGGCTGATAGATGGTGTCCAGTCACTGCGGCCATGCAGGGTGCTAGTAAAATGCAATGGTGTAAAGTACTTAAGTTAAAAATACTTTAAAGTTCTACTTAAGTAGTTTTTTGGGGTATCTGTACTGTACTGTATTTGTATTTTTTTTTTGTCCTTTTCACTTCATACATTTTACCTGACACCCAAAAGTGTTTTGAATGCTTAGCAGGACAGAAATGGTCCAATTCCCGCACTTATCAAGAGAGCATCCTTGGTCATCTCTACTGCCTCTGATCTGGCAGACTCACTAAACACAGATGCTTTGTTTGTAAATAAATGAAGTCGAAGTGTTGGAGCGTGCCCCTGGCTATCGATAAATAAAATAATTAACTTGTGCCATCTGGTTTTCTTAAGTATTTTGAATGATTTATACTTTTGATACTTAAGTATATTTTTGCAATTTCATTTTTTTATACTGTATATTACTGTACTGTATATTCAAAACCAAATGCTTCTAGACTTTTACTCCAGTAGTATTTTACTAGGTGACTTTCCTTTATACTTGAGTAATTTTCTATTAAGTTATCTTAACTTTTACTCAAGTATGACAATTGGGTACTTTTTCCACCACTGGTAAAATGGGATTCATGTCGAAGACAACCAGGCACTTTTTTTGACAGTAATACTCACTGCAGTACAGGGAAATGGAAGCATCATAAATCTGTGTCCCATACAGGCACTTATAAAGTAGCCTATGACTAACTAAAGTGCTCTGATTTAAGTTGTCAAACATGCTCAATGCCTGCAGTCATTTCAGAAGAGTGAATACATTAGCTTTGCCCAATGCCATGTAAAACCAAAATAGAGTATACATCATTATGATAGCACATGAAACAGAATAAATGGTAACATCTTGTAATACCTGATGATACGGTGAATCCCAGATGTTAAAAGTTATGTCCCTTCACATTGTGGCTGAAGATTGATTCTGAAAGGAATTAACATAAGTATTAATTTAGTTGAACAGTATATAGTAGTAAAATGTTTACTTGATACTACAATAGCTGGTGATGATAGACCAACTAAACTTACCAATATCCCCATAATCTCCAATGAATCTTCTAGTTAAGAAGCGGACTGTCAGCGCTGTGAAATAATTATCATAATTTTTACCATTTGTATTTTGAGGAAAAAAATGGATTTAGTCAGCAATGCCAATTAAGCAAAAACTAATCCTGACTAAAATGGACCACTGATCACTGAAGACTTTTGAATACATTGCACAAATTATAAATGAGAATTATTAGAGATTTGGTATTACCAGATTTTCCAACTCTGCCTGTCCCAAGAACTACTACATTAGCTACTACGTTCAGTCCTGTCATGATTCTGGCTGCTGTTTATTGGTCAGACGAGATCAGGACTATGTATAAAATGTTGAGAGCAGCAGAGGAGTTTTATGCCGCACTGGATGGTGCACACTAGTTAAAGGGGCCTGGAAATATACTCTGCACCTTTCAAATCCGAAATATGCAATTGTATTGAGCACAGCCTACTAACTGTTTATGCAGAAACAAAATATTGTTTTAGCGTAAACAAACACGTTTTCAACAAACATTTACCTCACATTCTTTTTTGAACTTGTAGATATGCAAAAGGTATCTTCCAAATGGAAATTATGCATAAGCATGAGGCAATAGCTAATGTCTGGTGAGGATCCTAGATTTGCATACAGTATTGGGGAAGCTGTTTTGGTTTAGTATCGTGGTGTAAACTAGTCTCAAACTAATGTAGCACAGATTGGCTGTAGTCTCAAAACACCTGTACACACTTAGTTAGGCAGTGCAGCTTTAAGGTCCTGATTTTACTTACCAATGATAATCATGGAGTTAAACGGCAAAGTAAAAACGCATTTGCGTGCAGAAAGTGGGAACTAATATTTTGCAAGTGTGCGTAAATCATACAGTAGGCCTACAGTAATCATTTTATGTATACTGTACACTTACTATCTGAATGTGATTTTAGTTCCTATGTAACCAGCTGACAACTCAATTAAACTATCACTGGTCATAGACGTCAGTTCAACGTAATTTCATTTAAATGACGTGAAAGCAACCATGATTCAACCAGTGTGCCAAGCGGGATGTAACCAAAAGTGTGGTGTGATATTATAACCAACCACTAGATGGAAGTAGAACATTTGATAATCAGTTAAATGACCAGCCCAGTGTATCAGTTTTCTTTAGGGTTTGGGGCCATGTATAGTACTTTATTTTCCCTGATCATTTACATCAGCCTTAGGCCATGGACATGCTTAAAGCTAGTAACCTTAATTGAAACAATAATGAAGTGGTCACCCATAGTTTGTTTTGGTGATAAGCTGAGGGATGGGTCTGAAGAAATGTAACCACTCAAATTCATAGTATAATATATGCCATTTAGTAGATGCTTTATCCAACGCAATTTAGTCATGCTTGCATACATTTTACATATGGGTTCTCCCAGCATGAATCAAACCTGTAAGTGCCATGTTCTACTGTCTGAGTGGACTCACCATCCATGTTTTAAGGTTATAAAGTGTTTGATTATATTAACTTTGTTTACAAACATTGGAGTAAAACAAGCTTATATTATGGGATCTGATGGGGTACAACAGTTAAACTAAGCTTATGGGGAATGAAACAATGGGTATATCAGTGGCAGTCTGTGCCATTTCAGATGAGGGAGGACAATTATTTTTGTTTATGAGCATGGCCTTATTTCTATTACAGCATATTGAATGACTGTCATTCATATTCCATTCACCCAGATCAATGTTAAATCGATAGGTTTATTGACAAAGCAAAAACTTTTTTTTATACATTTTGGCTAATTTATTTAAGATCAAAAACTGAAATTTCACATTTGCATAAGTATTCAGATCCTTTATTCAGTACTTTCTTGAAGCACCTTTGGCAGCGATTTACAGCCTCAAGTCTTCTTGGGTATGACACTACAAGCTTGGCACACCTGTATTTGGGGAGTTTCTCCAATTCCTCTCTGCATATCCTCTCAAGCTCTGTCAGGTTAGATGGGGAGCATTGCTGCACAGCTATTTTCAGGACTCTCCAGAGATGTTCGATCAGGTTCAAGTCCGGGCTCTGGCTGGGCCACTCAGGACATTCAGAGACTTGTCCCTTGCTCCATTCATCTTTGCCTCGATCCTGACTAGTCTCCCAGTGCCTGCCACTGAAAAGAAATGCCACGGCATGATGCTGCCACCACCATGCTTCACTGTAAGGATGCTGCCAGGTTTCTTCCAGATGTGACGTTTGGCATTCCGGCCAAAGAGTTCAATCTTGGTTTCCTCAGACCAGAGAATCATGTTTAGGTTCCTTTTTTCAATCTCCAAGCGGGTTGTCATGTGCCTTTTACTGAGGAGTGGCTTCTGTCTGGCCACTCTACCAGAAAGGCCTGATTGGTGGAGTGTTGCAGAGATGGTTGTCCTTCTGGAAATTTCTCCGATCTCCATAGAGGAACTCTAGAGCTCTGTCAGAGTGACCATCGGTTTCTTGGTCACCTCCCTGACCAAGGCCCTTCTCCCCATTAATTTCTTAATGGGCAGCCAGCTCCCAGAAAAGTCTTGGTGGATCCAAACTTCTTCCATTTAAGAATGATGGAGGCCACTGTGTTCTTGAGGACCTTCAATACTGCAGACATTTTTTGGTACACTTCCCCATATCTGTGCCTCGACACAATCCTGTTTTGGAGCTCTACAGACAACTCCTTCAAACAATTTGTGCTTTACTTTGATCACATTACAAGACCCTCATCAGGACTCAAAGGAAACACACTATTAAACTAATACATTGATTTTATACTTAACTAATGTATACTCAATTTATCTCTCATGATAACCGAACAAATTTGTGAAGGTCAGTATTTTGTTCAGAAAATGACAGATATTTAGCCTACATCCAAAATCGAATCAATTCAGACTGAGACCACTTTCATCTAATATGGCTGTGACCTTTTTATGCTGCTTTGACAGATTACATATTTACTCGAGAGATATTAATAGTTTGACATTGACAGGCTCTGCTCTTGAAAAGAGAACGTTAACTTTGGTTTAACTGTCACAGATTCACTTGATAATCTATCATGAAAGTACACATAAAGTGCTGTCAAATATGCCAGCAGGGGGTTTACGTTGTGAATGGATTATTATTGGGTACTTTGGTCTCCTAGTTATCAATGGTAACAGATATTTCCCTTTAAAAGAAGTGCACAGTATAATGTCCAAACAACCTCTGATATCTAGATTGTTTGCCACTGAATAATTAGCTGTCTGTGCATAATGAATTGGCATCCAACACTTCATGACTCAACCCATCTTGGCAGAATAGCTTGTAATTCATAATTTGTTTTGAACATATCTGTTGTCACATTCAGTCACGTCTATAGTGAGCCACAAGAAGGCCTCTGATTCCCAGTATTAAAGAGAGAGTTCTCTTTGAAGAGAATATGAGGACACACATTTCGAAGTTATCCTGAGGACATTACGAGAGACCATTATTTTCTAAATGAAAAGGAGGTGCATTATTTACCATCCTAATTGACATGAGTGATTGACGGAGAATAGTTCAGAAGAGTAACCAGTCACTGTCTGTCTTTAACCATCTATCTTCTAGTAACCAGTAACCATCTAACCAGCAACCATCTATCTTCGGAGCTCGTGCTGTTAGGTGACCTAAACTGGGACATGCTTAACACCCCGGCCATCCTACAATCTAAGATTGAGGGCATCAATCTCACACAAATTATCAATGAACCTACCAGCTACAACCCCAAATCCGTAAACACAGGCACCCTCATAGATATCATCCTAACCAACCTGCCCTCCAAATACAGCTCTGCTGTCTTCACACAAGATCTCAGCGACCACTGCCTCATTGCTTGCGTCCGTAATGGGTCTGCGGTCAAACGAACACCCCTCATCACTGTCAAACGCTCCATAAAACACTTCAGCGAGCAGGCCTCTCTAATCGACCTGGCACGGGTATCCTGGAAGGATATGGACCTCATTCTGTCAGTTGAAGATGCCTGGTTATTCTTTAAAAGTGCTTTCCTCACCATCTTAAAAAAGCATGCCCCTGGAAAAGGTATAGCCTGTGGTTCACTCTAGACCTGACTGCCCTTGACCACCACAAAACTAGCCCCCGCGATATGCAACTTTTCAGGGAAGCTAGGAACTAATATACACAAGCAGTTAGGAAAGCAAAGGCTAGCTTTTTCAAACAGAAATTTGCATCCTGCAGCACAAACTCCAAAAAGTTCTGAAACACTAAAGTCTGTGGAGAATAAGAGCACCTCTTCCCAGCTGCCCACTGCACTGAGGCTAGGAAACACTGTCACCACCGATAAATCCACAAATTGAGAATTTCAATAAGCAATTTCTACGTCTAGCCATTCTTTCCACCTGACCCCCCCCTCTCCTTCACTCAAATCCAGATAGCTGATGTTCTGAAAGAGTTGCAAAATCTGGACCCCTACAAATCAGAAGGGCTAGACAATCTGTCAGGACCCGGTTACGAACCTGGGTCTCCGGAGTGAGAAACAGTCACTTAACCAACTGAGCCACGAATAGTCAGCAGAACCCAGAAGATGAGGCAGACACAGCAGTACTTAAGACGGTGTATTTAATTAAGTAAAAAGGAGAAGTCCTTAAATACAAAAATGGCAAATCCAAAAGGTGGTAGGAATAGCACAAAAAAAGCCTCAAGAGACACTCAAAAACAAAAACAGAATTCCACAAGAGCATCCACCGGAATCGACAAGAAAACACAGAACACTAGGGCTGGGTGCTAACATACAAACACAGAGCACAGAACTGAGGGAAACTAAGGGTTTAAATACAATCAGGGGAAACGAGGCACAGGTGCAAATAATAATGGGGAACAAGGGAAAAACATAAGGTCAAAAAGCACAATGGGGGCATCTAGTGACCAAAACCCGGAACAACCCTGGCCAAATCCTGACAGAATCCCCCTAGGAACGGCTCCTGACGTTCCTACCAGCTCTCTCAGGGTGGAGGGCCCTGAACTGACGAATGAGGTCAGGGTCCAGGATGTCTTTGGCAGGAACCCAGGAGCGCTCCTCGGGACCGTAGCCTTCCCAGTCCACCAGATACTGCCAGGACCGCTGCACCCGGCGGAATCCAGTATCCGATGGACGGTATAAGCCGGCTGGCCTCCAATGACACGAGGCGGAGGGGGAGGTCTGTCTGCCGGGACAAGGGGAGAAAAACAACAGGTTTTAACAATGCAATGTGAAATGTGGGATTAATCTTAAGGGATCTGGGTAAGTGTAGGCGATAAGAAACTGGGTTAACTCTCCTGGCAACTTTGAAGGGACCGATGTATTTTTGGGACAGCTTGCGAGACTCCACCCGTAGAGGTAAGTTTCTTGTGGAGAGCCAGACTCTCTGGCCGGGGCGCAGGGTAGGCCCGGGACGGCGACGTCTGTTGGCTTGTTGTTGGTACCTCTGTGAGGAACGCATAAGATTAAGACGGGTCTTCCTCCACATAAGCCGACAGCGTCTGACGAACTTCAAGGCTGAAGGCACTCTAACTTCTGCCTCCTGGTCCGGGAACAATGGAGGAGCATAGCCAAACTGACACTGTAAGGGACATACCAGTGGAGGAGGAGCGCAAGGTGTTGTGCGCGTATTCGGCCCAAACAATAAAGGATGACCATGTGGACGGGTTGTCACGAGTCATACATCGGAGGGTGGTTTCCAGCTCTTGATTCATCCTCTCTGTTTGGCCGTTGGATTCCGGATGGTACCCTGAAGATAGACTGGCAGAAGCCCCCATGAGTTGGCAGAAGGCCTTCCAAAACCTTGAGGCGAACTGGGGACCTCTGTCAGAAACCATATCTTGAGGAATGCCGAAGACTCGGAACAAATGATTAATTACCAACTCAGCCGTTTCCTTGGCAGAAGGTAACTTAGTCAGAGGGACGAACCTGGCCGCCTTTGAAAACCTGTCGATTATGACTAGGATAGTAGTATTGCCATGGGATGGAGGAAGTCCAGTAATAAAGTCCAATGAGATATGGGACCAGGGTCTGTGGGGAACAGGTAAAGGGTGAAGGAGTCCTTGAGGGTGGAGGTGAGAAGATTTGCCCTGGCAGCACACGGGACAGGCATTGACGAAAGTGGCAACGTCTTCTCTTATGGTAGGCCACCAGAACTTACGCTGGATGAACTCCAAGGTGCGACCTACGCCCGGATGACAGGTGAGGCGAGAGGAGTGCCCCCACAGAAGGACCTGAGTCCTCACTGCCTTGGGGACAAACAACCGATTGGCAGGACCTCCTTTCGGGTCCGGTTCGCTAGCTTGAGCACGTCTCACGGTATCCTCAACTTGCCACGAGATCGGAGCCACAATCTTAGCAGCAGGAAGGACAGGCATGTCCGTGTCATCTCGAATGGCAGGAGCGTAGACTCGGACAGGGCATTCGGTTTGAGATTCTTCGACCCGGGCCGATAGGTGAGGATAAACTGGAATCGATTGAAGAAAAGAGACCATCTAGCTTGTCTAGAGTTCAACCGCTTCGCCTGCTGGATATACTCCAGATTTTTGTGGTCCGTAAGCACTTGAAACGGGTGAGAAGCCCCCTCGAGCCAGTGTCTCCATTCCTTCAATGCCATCTTAACCGCTAGGAGTTCACGATCCCCCACATCGTAGTTCCTCTCAGTCGGGGTAAGCCGGTGTGAGAAAAAAGCGCACGGATGAAGCTTCTTGTCTTCACCCCTCTGAGACAGGACAGCTCCAACACCAACCTCTGATGCGTCTACCTCCACCACAAATGGTTCATCCGTAGTCGATAGTATCAGGATGGGAGCAGAGAGAACGCGCTGCTTGAGTCCTTGGAAGGCCGTCTCAGCTTCTCTTCCCCACAAAAACCTTGCATTGCCACCCTTGGTTAAAGCTGAGAGAGGGGCTGCCACCAAGCTGAAGTTCTTGATGAACTTGCGGTAAAAGTTTGTGAAGCCCAGGAAACGCTGAACTTCCTTAACGGATTTGGGTGTGGGCCAATCCGCTACCGCCCCTACCTTCCTGGGATCCATTTGGACTCGACCGGGTTCCACTACAAATCCCAGGAATTGTACTCGGGATGAATGGAATTCACATTTTTCCGGCTTAACGTACAGATGGCTGTCCAGGAGGCGTTTGAGTACTTGTCTGACATGCTTAGTGTGTTCTTGAAGGGAGCTCGAAAAGATGAGGATGTCATCCAAGTAAACGAACACAAAAATGTTAAGCATATCCCTAAGCACATCGTTTATGAGCGCTTGGAACACCGCTGGGGCGTTGGTCAGGCCGAAGGGCATCACCAAGTATTCATAGTGACCAGTAGGCGTGTTGAAAGCGGTCTTCCACTCGTCACCAGGTCTGATCCGCACAAGATGGTATGCGTTCCGCAGGTCAAGCATAGTGAAAACAACTGCTTCCTGGAGCAGCTCGAAGGCTGTGGCCTTAAGGGGTAGCGGGTAACGGTTACGGACGGTTATGGCATTGAGTCCCCGGTAGTCGATGCAAGGACGTAATCCACCGTCTTTCTTGGCCACAAAGAAAAACCCTGCTCCCGCCGGGGAGGTGGATGGACGCATGAGGCCTGCTTCCAGAGCGTCCTTGATGTAGGTATCCATAGCAGCTCGTTCGGGTGGAGATAGGGAAAAGATCCGACCCCTGGGGGGGGCAAGTGCCCGGAAACAGGTCGATGGGGCAATCGTAAGGTCTATGGGGTGGTAGCATGGTGGCCCTCTGTTTGCTAAACACCAGTTTGAGGTCATGGTAACACTCGGGAACTCGGGTCAGGTCGATGGATTCTAAAGACTCGGGAGTAGAACTCGGGGACTTCTGGAAAATAGAAGTAGCTTGGCACGTAGGACCCCACTGCTTGATAGTGCCCACAGACCAGTCGATGTGAGGGTTATGGCTGTGAAGCCAGGGGTATCCAAGGACGAGAGGGAACTCGGAACAGCAGATCAAATGAAAGTTCATCAATTCCTGGTGTTGTGAAACTGAAAGTCGCAAGGAGGTAGTGACATGAGTGACAAGTCCAGATCCCAAAGGGCTTCCATCCAATGTAGTGACCCTCATGGGTTCACTTAGAGGTTCAGAGGGAACGCCATTCTCCTTCGCCCAGACACCATCCATGAAGTTACCTGCGGCTCCAGAGTCTACCAAGGCTTGAAGGTGGAGCTTGTGGTTGTCCCAGGATAGGGTGACTGGAATGAGCAGACGGGAGTTGGACGGATGGGAGGAGGTTATGTTTCCCGTTACAGTTCCCCCCGGTCTGTACGGGACAGAGCGTTTCCCTGGAGCCCGGGACACGTGGAACGGAAATAGCCCGGTTTGCCGCAATATAGACAGCGTCGCTCCCTCATCCGGCGGTCTCTCTCAGCCTGGGAGATGCGTCCAATCTGCATGGGTTCCGATGGAGCCAGCGAGGATAAAGGTGGGGACTCGGAGCTGGGACTGATAGGGGCTAGAGGTCTACGGTTGAGTTCTCTCTCTCTCAGACGCTGGTCAATGCGTGAGGCCAACTTGATCAGGGACTCGAGATTGTCCGGTGGTTCCCGAGTGGCCAGTTCATCTTGGATAGTGTCGGAAAGGCCTTTCAGAAAGCACACCGTGAGCGCCTCGTTGTTCCAGCCACTTGCTGCTGCCACCGTGCGGAACTGGATGGCATAGTCCGTCACGCTGCGCCAACCTTGGTGGAGAGTCAGGAGCTGTTTGGCTGAGTCAGAACCACTGCTTGGGCCTTGAAACACTCGTTTGAATTCCTCAGCAAAGGCAGAGTAGCTGGCACAGCAGGAACTATGGGCATCCCACACAGCAGTAGCCCAGGCCAGGGCTTTTTCCGACAGCAGGGTGATGATATAAGCGATCTTAGACCGGTCGGTGGGAAACGACGAGGGTTGTAGCTCAAAGGAGAGAGAACATTGGGTGAGAAACCCTTTACAAGCACTTGGATCACCTGAGAACCGTTGGGGAGGTGGAAGACGAGGTTCAGCCAGGGGGTTAACTGCCATGGGTACGTGAATCTGAGGTACTGGGACTGTTGCCGGGGTAAGACGATCAGATATTTGCTTAATGGAAGTCAGCATCTCCGACAGAAGATGAGAATGTCTAGCCATTAAGGCCTCTTGCTGAACCAGGGCGGCTTTGTGGCGTTGGACAGTCTCCTGGTGGTGGGACAGCATGGCAAAAAGGTCCTGGGAACTGGCTGCCTCTGGGTTCATTTTTGGCTCTGTGTTTCTGTCAGGACCCGGTTACGAACCTGGGTCTCCGGAGTGAGAAACAGTCACTTAACCAACTGAGCCACGAATAGTCAGCAGAACCCAGAAGATGAGGCAGACACAGCAGTACTTAAGACGGTGTATTTAATTAAGTAAAAAGGAGAAGTCCTTAAATACAAAAATGGCAAATCCAAAAGGTGGTAGGAATAGCACAAAAAAGCCTCAAGAGACACTCAAAAACAAAAACAGAATTCCACAAGAGCATCCACCGGAATCGACAAGAAAACACAGAACACTAGGGCTGGGTGCTAACATACAAACACAGAGCACAGAACTGAGGGAAACTAAGGGTTTAAATACAATTAGGGGAAACGAGGCACAAGTGCAAATAATAATGGGGAACAAGGGAAAAAACATAAGGTCAAAAAGCACAATGGGGGCATCTAGTGACCAAAACCCGGAACAACCCTGGCCAAATCCTGACACAATCTGGACCCTATCTTTCTAAAATTATCAGCCAAAATTGTTACAACCCCTATTATTAGCCTGTTCAACCTCTCTTTCATATGGTCTGAGATCCCCAAAGATTGTAAAGCTCATCCCCCTCTTCAAAGGGGGAGATACTCTAGACCCAAATTGCTACAGACCTATACTGTATATATCCTACCCTGCCTTTTCTAAGGTCATCGAATGCCAAGTTAACAAACAATTTCAAATCCCACCGTACCTTCTCCACTATGTAATCTAGTTTCCGAGCTGGTCATGGATGCACCTCAGCCACGCTCAAGGTCGATAAGAGACAATACTGTGCAGCTGTATTCATCGACCTGGCCAAGGCTTACCACATTCTTATTGGCAGACTCAACAGCCTTGGTTTCTCAAATGACTGTCTCGCCTGGTTCACCAACTACTTCTCAGACAGAGTTCAATGTGTCAAATCGGAGAGCCTGTTGTCCAGACCTCTGGCAGTCTCTATGGGGGTGCCACAGGGTTCAATTCTCGGGCCAACTTTTCTTTCTATACATCAATGATGTCGCTCGTGATTCTCTGATCCACCTCTACGCAGATGACACCATTCTGTATACTTCTGGCCCTTCTTTGGACACTGTTAACTAACTCCAGACGAGCTTCAATGCCATACAACTCTTCTTCCGTGGCCTCCAACTGCTCTTAAATGCAAGTAAAACCAAATGCATGCCCATCAACCGATCACTACCAGCACCTGCCCGCCCGTCCAACATCACTACTCTGGACGGTTCTGACTTAGAATACGTGGACAACTACAAATACCTGGGTGTCTGGTTAGACTCTCTCCTTCCAGACTCACATAAAGCATCTCCAATCTAAAATTAAATCTAGAATCAGCTTCCTATTTCACAACAAAGCATCCTTCACTCATGCTGCCAAACATACCCTTGTAAAACTGACCTTCCTACCGATCCTCGACTTCGGCGATGTCATTTACAAAATAGCCTCCTCTGTAACTCTGTGTTTGTGTCGAACTACTTTGTTTATCCTGGCTAGGTCACAGTTGTAAATGAGAACTTGTTCACAACTAGCCTACCTGGTTAAATAAAGGTGAAATAAAAAAACTCATTTTTATTTTTACAATATATGTTGCTGCTTTGAAATTGGAAGATATATGTAATAGTGTGTGCTGTAATGTACTTTGAATTTATTTTGCTTTCTCTTGAAGGAGGCATGGTTTTGATCAACAGGGCTTCTCACTGACTGCTTTATAATGTAGCAAGGAAAGAATGTTGAAATTTCAGGTTGTATGAAGGTGTAGTTCTATGTTTTTGTGTTAGATCAAATCGAGAGGCACAGTGTTAGTTTACTGCTGGCTTGCTGTAATTAATTCCATTATCAGAAAGCTGGGTACTATGATGTAAGGGATAATCAGAGGGACCTACCCTTTTAGGTTTTAGACAGGAATATTTTTTCTAAGAGTGTACTTCAGTTGAGATTGTAAGCCTTTCTTTGAAAAGGTCATAGGCTAGCTGTATCAAATAGTCATTCATGATAATATGCAGTTGCTTACTGCCACACAATAAATCCAGAAAACAGTTGAAGCAGTTGCTCAATAACAAATTGAATAACTCTGTGCACTCAAAGTCAAAGAGGGCAAAATGGATACCAAAAATAGGATTAGAAAAAAACTTGCAGAGGTATTTTATGAGACAGTAAATTGATTTATTGGACATGTGCTGACTAATACCTTGGAGAATTTAGTTGCTATTGTGTTCCCCCTGAAACAAATTCTTTAATTTCCCGTGCTGTCAGAAGCCATAACGATAGTTATTGCACTTGTATGTAAAATACAACACTGGTGTCAGAGGCACTTGTTTCCCTTTCAGTGAAGTGCTACATTCTTTATCAGATGAAGAAATGTCCTCTTTAGAGGTATTCATGAACATGAGTCCTGGGATTAGGCTGGGTTCACATACGCTCTCTCGCGCTCTCTCGCCCTCAATTCAAGGGCTTTATTGGCATGGGAAACATATTTTTAGTGAAATAGATAAACAAAAGTGAAAACATAATGAACTGTAAACATTACTTACAAAAGTTCCAAAAATAGACATTTCAAATGGCATTATGAATTGTGAGCGGACCAAGTAATTAGGCGTCACTCTACAGCGGAAAGGTGGAATAAACGAGTCAGGAGTAGGTTTTCTTAATTGAACACAGTTCTCTATTGAGGGTATTTGGTCAACACAAACGCTCCAAAATAATCAATAAAAATCTCCCAAGGAAAAAACATACATCTTCTCCAGATCAAACAGGAACACCAATATGATTATCTTTAAAATACAACATCTTAGTGGTTCGTCATGGCTAGCTCCTCTGTCTCCGTGGCCGTCTTCCAGAGTCTCTCTCCCCCCCCATCTCTGCTGGTTCCATACTCTCTCTTATAGGGGAAGGAGAATATGTCATTAGCACCGTCAGCTGTGCTTAATTGCCTATGGTTACCTTGTCTCCCATGCCTTGTTGGGCTACTATCTGTGAGCCCAGCCTTGCCCTCTGGTGGTCCTTTCACGGTATATACAGTTGAAGTCGGAAGTTTACATACACCTTAGCCAAGTACATTTAAACTCAGTTTTTCACAATTCCTGACAATAGCAGAGAATGATTCTTTCATCACATTTCTAGTTTACATACACTCAATTAGTATTTGGTAGCATTGCCTTTAAATTGTTTAATTTGGGTCAAACATTTCAGTTGCCTTCCACAACCTTCCCACAATAAGTTGGGTGAATTTTGGCCCATTCCTCCTGACAGAGCAGGTGTAACTGAGTCAGGTTTGTAGGCCTCCTTGCTTGCACATGCTTTTTCAGTTCTGCCCACATTGTCTATATGATTGAGGTCAGGGCTTTGTGATGGCCACTCCAATACCTTGACTTTGTTGTCCTTAAGCCATTTTGCCACAACTTAGGAAGTGTGCTTGGGGTCCTTGTACATATGGAAGACCCATTTGCGATCAAGCTTTAACTTCCTGACTGATGTCTTGAGATGTTGCTTCAATATATCCACGTAATTTTCCTCCTCGTGATGCCACCTTCTGCACCTTCTGCAGCAAAGCACCCGCACAAGCAGTGGCTTCATCCTTGCTGTGCAGCCTTTCAGGTTATGTCGATTATAGGACTAATTTTTCTGTGGATATAGATACTTTTGTACCTGTTTCCCCCAGCATCTTCACAAGGTCCTTTGCTGTTGTTCTGGGATTGATTTGCACTTTTCACACCAAAGTACGTTCATCTCTAGGAAACAGAACACGTCTCCTTCCTGAGTGGTATGACAACTGCGTGGTCCCATGGTGTTTATACTTGCATACTATTGTTAGCACAGATGAATGTGGTACCTTCAGGCATTTGGAAATTGCTCCCATGGATGAACCATACACTTGGCTGATATCTTTTGATTTTCCCATGATGTCAAGCAAAGAGGCACTGAGTTTGAAGGTAGGCCTTGAAATACATCCACAGGTACACCTTCAATTAACTCAAGTGATGTCAATTAGCCAATCAGAAGCTTCTAAAGCAATGAAATCATTCTCTGGAATCTTTCAAGCTGTTTAAGGCCCAGTCAACTTACTGTATGTACACTTCTGACCCATTGGATTTGTGATACAGTGAATTATAAGTGAAATAATCTGTTTGTAAACAATTGTTGGAAAAATTACTTCTGTCATGCACAAAGTAGATGTCCTAGCCAACTTGCCAAAACTATATTTTGTTAACAAGAAATTTGTGGAGAGGATGAAACGAGTTTTAATGAATCCAACCTAATTGTATGTAAACCTCCGACTTCAACTGTTTTACAGTGTAATAATGTGCAAATAGTTCAAGTACAAAAGGTAAAACAAATCAAAATAAATATAGGTTGTATTTACAATGTTATTTTTTCTTCACTGGTTGCCCTTTTCTTATGGCAACAGGTCACAAATATTGTTGCTGTGATTGCACACTGGTATATCACCCAATAGATATGAGTTCATCCAAATTGGATTTGTTTTCGAATTCTTTGTGTCTGTGTGATCTGAGGGAAATATGTGTCTCTAATACGGGCATACATTTGGAAGGAGGTTAGGAAGTGCAGCTCAGTTTCCACCTCATTTTGTAGGCTACGTGCACTACCCACAAAATGCCTATCTTCTCCGGAGAGCCAGGTCTGCCTTCTGAGGCCTTTCTCAATAGCAAGGCTATGCTCACAGAGTATGTACACCAGCCACAGTGGTCAGGTATTCTGCCACTGTGTACTCTCTGTTTAGGGCCAAATAACATTCTAGTTTGCAATTTTTTAAATTCTTTCTAAAATGTCTTTGTTTTCTCATTATTTGGTTTGGTCTAATTGTGTTGCTCTGTGGGTTCTGTTTGTGTTTGTGACCAGATCCCCAGGACCAGCTTGATTAGGGGGTTCTTCTCCAGGTTAATTTCTCTGTAGGCGATGGCTTTGTTATGGAAGGTTTGGGAATCCCTTCCTTTTACAGTGGCTACTCAACTAATTGTTTTGCGATTATGCTGCAGGATTTAGAGGTAATTTGTGGTTTAGTACGTTACCCTGCGTCACTACTTCATTACTCCAGACCAGTGCAAGGGGGAGTTGGAGCACTGTGTCTCTAACTGACAATGAATGGGTGACATAAACAAAATAGGAACTGATAATTGTGCACAACTTTCATATTACTTACTAAAACTGTTTTTACATTAAGGTTTTTATTCTAAGAGAAACTTAGACTACAATTAGGGTGTGGAAATGTTAGGATTAATTTGCTCTTACTGTAGAACTGTAGCCAGACCGGTCACATTGTCCTGTTCCCAAGTGGCGCAGTGGTCTAAGTCACTGCATTGCAGTGCAGACTGCATTGCATTGCTATAGATGCTGGTTCAATACTTGTGCTGGCTGTGGCTGGGAGACCCATTTGGTGTCTTTTGGTTTATCTCCCTCTAAAACCAGAAATAAATCATTTGAAATAACAAACTGGCATTATTTACAAATTAGCAACAATGTCTCACCCCATGTTCAAGAATGGCCATTTTTCTCACTCACTTTACATTATTTGAAAACAAAATTATCTCAAATATTGTTATTTTTAAACCAAGTTGTTATTATTATTTAATATAGAATTATATAAAAGCCCTTCAGATATTCTCACAGATATATTATTAACCCTGTTTTTCCCAAGCGTAGCATGCTGTGAATTCTGCAAACAACATTTTTAGGATGGGCTATAAGCAGGACAATATATGTTGGTCATATTAGTCATGGCTCCCGAGTGGTGCACAATTGGATTGTCTTGCAGTTCTCCAGCTTTAGGGTTCAAGGTACAAGGTTCAAGGCAGGTGGCACGGGACGGGCCGTAGAGCAGCACACAGTAGATGGACCTAGCCCATGGGGAAGGGAGGAGGAGTGGGGAGATCCCCGCCCCACTGGATAGCACAAAGCAACACTTTAAGGGGCATTGCACTAATAATGCTGTTGACTGGGGAAACGTTCCCGCTGTTCTTAGTGCCTGTCTACACGTTCAAACTAAAACAATGTAACTAATAATGGTGCAAAAAATGCCCCTTAGATATGAATTCAGAGGGCAGAAATTATTAAATATTAAAGGACTAAAGCTCTCACTAAAGGCATCAGTAAAAAGTTGTACATAAATCCGAACTGGATATAATTAAAATGACATGAAAAGCGCACATTTGTAAATCCCAAACTCTAAAAGTAATTGGAATGGAAGGTGCAACTACTTTGTGACATTGTGGTTACAATAAAAAATGAAAACAAGATGTTGTATTTTTATTTACAGTAGTGATGGACAGCAGGAAAGCATTTTGTATTTCTTAATCAACATCTTTATGCTTTCGTTAAAAAATAAAGAGAAAAAATACATTTAAAATGCAGATGTTTATTTAAACTACATTTTTTTGGTCCAGAGCCAGGCGGTATTGGCAGTCGGGCGGAGAATGACGAGTTGAAGAATGCGAGGATCAGGATGGAGTCACAATCCATGCCAGGCACACCTGTGAGCTCTGGAACTCCACCTCCGATAGGCAGAGTCTGTCGGAGGTGGCGGGTTCGTCAGGTCATCGGTTCACCCTGACATTTCAATTCCTCTTCTAACAACAGAACTTTACCAACTACTCACCAAGCACAGCAAGGGCCGTATGGAGTGTTATACTGTTCTGTTATTCCAAGGATGTGTAGCCGAAGAGATACCACGAGTGGACACAGAATACCAACTGGGATGGATCCCAAGGCAAATGTGGCTTACTAGTGAAACCATTAAAAACCGAGACACTGCGTCGCAGTGCTAACTGCGTTGCTACAGATGCTGGTTTGATACACGTGCCACCCTCCACCGGGAGACCAATGAGGCGCCTTTTGGTTTCTCTCCCTCTAAAAAGATAAATAAATACTTCTAAATAACAAACAGGCTTTATTTACAAATCCGTGAGAATGTCTCATCTCATGTTCAAGAATGGCCTTTTTCTCTCTCACTCTAGAAAATGACAATGAAATCTCAAATATTGTTATTTTTTAAACAAAGTGATTATTATTATTAATGAATTAATTTAGAATGATATAAAAGCCCCTTAGATATTATCACATAGTGAAGGCGTAGGCTCAGGTTTTCTGGGTCTGTTTTTGGTTGGATAGGTTTCTCAATTTCTTAGGGGTTTGCATTCTTCATCAAACCATTTGACATTGTTGTTAATTTTCATAGGCTGTCTGCTTGACATTTTTAGATTTGATAAGGAAGCTGCTAGGTCAAATATACTGTTTAGATTTTCTACTGCCAAGTTTACACCTTCACTATTACAGTGAAACATTTTGTCCATGAAATTGTCTGGAAGGGATTGAATTTGTTGTTGCCTAATAGTTTTTTGGTAGATTTCCACACTACTTTCATTCCAACTATAGCATTTATTAATATTATTCAGTTCCTTTGGCTTTGATGTCTCATGGTTGAGCAAAGCTCTGTTCAAGTAGTGTGATTTTGCTATGATCTGATAGGGGTGTCAGTGGACTGACTGAACGCTCTAAGAGAATCTGATTTGAGGTCAGTGATAAGTAGTCTACAGTACTAGTGCCAAGAGATGAGCTATGTGTACCTACCGTAGGAGTCCCCTCGAAGCCTAAAAATGTATTATGTACATACCCACCATCCAACAGAGCTGCAGGAGTTGTGACCCATTTTTGTTGGTTATGTTGTCATAGTTGTGGCATGTGGGGGAGGGAATACTGTCACCTTCAAGTAGGTCTTTGTCCCCCTGTGTGCCGAGGGTGTCAGGTTCTTGTTCAATTCTGGCATTTAGGTTGCCACAGACTTGTACATGTCCCTGGGCCTGGAAATTATTGATAGAGAAGATGTCATTGTTAAAATATGGGGATTCTATTGGGGGGATATAGGTAGCACATTTTCTCTGAGAAAAATTCCTTATTAATTTCTAAAATAAAAAGTTCCTGTTTTGACTAATTTAATAGTGGGTTAGGTCTGCTCTATACCAAATGAGCTTAACCCTGAGTATTTCCCTGTTTCACACCTGGTAGTTTGGTGGATGGGACTACCAGCTCTCTGTAGCCAAGAGGACAGCCAGTGTGTAACGGCGTTCTTTTGTTGTTGAAGGAGAGTCGGACCGAAATGCAGCGTGTAAGTTACTCATGTTTATTTAATGAAGACAAAACGAATGAACTAACACGAATAACTAATAAATACAAAAAACAACAAACAGAACGAAACCTAATACAGCCTGACTGGTGCAACCTACACAGAGACAGGAACAATCACCCACGAAATGCAAAGCGAAATCAGGCTACCTAAATACGGTTCCCAATCAGCGACAATGAGAAGCACCTGACTCTGATTGAGAACCGCCTCAGGCAGCCAACCTATTTAACACACACACACCCCTAATCAACTACAATCCCAAACACTACAAACCCCAATACGAAAATACAATACATAATAACCCCATGTCACACCCTGGTCTGACTAACTAATAAACTAAAACACAAAATACTAAGACCAAGGCGTGACACAGTGGGTCCGTCTCCTTTTATACCATGTTTCTTGTAGGATGACAATTGTCTGTATTTCCAATTTCTTTGAAGTCTGAGTTCCTGCTCTTTACGCCAAAGGCAGATGACCTCAGACTTTGTATATTCCAGGATGTTCCATAGTGTCTAGTGTGGTTTAGGCCCAGACTATCACAGTAGGTGTGAGCAGAGCATGTTGAGCAGGATGGTGATGGCTGTTGATGCTGTGGTCTGGGTGTAGGTCCTCTTGGCATGGGTTCTCTCGGTGCATGTCCTTCAGGAGGAGGTCTTGCAGGTCTAGCAGGGTGTCTCACTGGTCTGGGCAGGGTGTCCGTTGCTCTGTTACTCCTGTGTGAGGTGCTAGGGCTACGGTTGCGGTCCTGGCAAAAGTTGTGATTGCTGCCTTGTAGAGCTGGACCTGGTCATAAAGTCCAGGGTAGAGTGGTGGGTCAGGTAGACATGAGGTTTTGAGTCTCGCGAAATGCTTGCATTCACCCGCTGTATGGTGGCAGGGTGAAAGTCTTTTCGTGGTAGCACTGTGGAGATAACCACTTGTACATTGGGGAAAGTGGAAGAAGCTTTTTCAATCATTCCCTTGAGTGCTGTGGCCCTCAGGTTATTTGTGCCTGTGTGAATTATGATGTGGCTGGGGGACCCTAGTCTGGCCTGACAACAGGTCCTGGGCATGCCTAGTGTTTGGGCACCAGAGCTTAGCCACGTTGAGTTCTCTCTCTCTCTCTCTCTCTCTCTCTCTCTGACCTTTTGGTTACTGGCCCAAAGCTCTTCATCGCTAGGCTACCTGCCACTCCACATACTCTGACGTCACAATAGACCTCTCATTGTAAATGCTGAATCTAATGTAATCAGTGCGTGTGACTGCAGATAAAATCATGTAGAAAATTACTATAATTGTGTAACGACTGTATAATAACAAACCCATGATTTTATTTATGATCTTTAAGTTTTATGTATGTTTACTAAAATAGATTTCCAGAATTTAGCATGCCACAGTTCATTTAACTGTGAACCCCTGCGAGTCGCACTATTTTTGTCAGATTTGTCTCAAATAATCAAGTGAAGCACTTAAATGGCATAACACTGATTAGTCATTAGTGTGACATTCATCAGGCACAACCAACGTGATGCATGATGTGCAATGATTGTGTAGACAGAATCTGTGTAGACAGCAGACCTGAAGGTGAGGGGAAAATGTAGAGGGACAGAGGTGGCGGCTTGAAAATTGAACTTGAATAATCTTACAGTGGATCTGTATTCTCTGACCTGGGTGGCATTGTTATTGTTAAGGCCTACAGTCTGTTGTGACAAAATTACTTATAACAACAGTTAACAGTAGCAACAAAGGCCTAGAAATGGAAAAACTGGTTATTAAATATTTTATGACTCTCTTGAAAAAGCTGTTGCAATAAAGACATGCATTTAATTTCAGCTGGTAAATCCACTCTCCGACCACGCATTTTATACTATTGTATGCCTTTTAGACAGGTTCTATTTGGAATGTAAAAGACAGCCCATGGCAACATGGTAATTTAGCATATGGAAACTACTCATGTCGTAAACATGAGCTCATAATTAATTTATGGTTGTAAGGGCTAATGGTCTCGGTTAACAGTACTTTGGGCAGAGATTGAGGAAGTAGTATAAGATATTCTCTCCTTCTCATTGTTTCTGAGGTGATTGCTTTATGGTAAAAGCTGAGAGAAGAGGTTGGTTGTCTCCGTAACAGAGGATTGGTTGCTTTAATGAGTATTTGTTTTATCTAACATATATCAAATGTTATTTGTCACATGTGCCAAATACAACAGGTGTAGACCTTACAGTGAAATGCTTACTTACAAGTCCTTAACCAACAATGCAATTTTAAGAAAAAATACACCAATAATAAATAAAGTAAGAAATAATTAAAGATCAGCAGTAAAATAACAATAGCGAGGCTATATACAGGGGGTACCGGTACAAAGTCAGTGTGTGTGGGCACCGGTTAGTCAAGGTAATTGAGGTAATATATAAACTACCATTCAAACGTTTGGGGTCACTTAAATGTCCTTGTTTTTGGAAGAAAAGCAAAAAAAATTGTCAAGTAAAATAACTTAAACTTGATCAGAAATACAGTGTAGACACGTAACATTGGAAATTACTATTGTAGCTGATAAAAAAAAGGAATATCTACATAGGTGTACAGAGGTCCGTTATCAGCAACCATCACTCCTGTGTTCCAATGGCACGTTGTGTTAGCTAATCCAGGTTTCTAATTTTAAAAGGCTAATTGATCATCAGAAAACCTTTTTAGCACAGCTGAAAACTATTGTGCTGATAAAAGAAGCAATACGACTGTCCTTCTTTGGACTAGTTGAGTATCTGGAGCATCAGAATTTGTGGGTTCGATTACAGCCTCAAATTGGCCAGAAACAAAACTTTCTTCTGAAACTCATCAGTCTATTCTTGTTCTGTGAAATTAAGGCTATTCAATGCGAGAAATTGGCAAGAAACTGAAGATCTTGCACAAGGCTGTGTACTACTCCCTTCACAGAACAGTGCAAACTGGCTCTAACCAAAATAGAACGAATAATGGGAGGCCCCGGTGCACAACTGAGCAAGAGTACAAGTACATTAGAGTATCTAGTTTGAGAAACAGACACCTCACAAGACCTCAACTGGCAGCTTCATGAAATAGTACACGCAAAACTCCAGTCTCAACGTCAACAGTGAAGAGGCGACTCCCGGGATGCTGGCCTTCCAGGCAGTTGCAAAGAAAAAGCCATATCTCTGTCCAGTGTATGTGTTCTTTTGCCCATCTTAATCTTTTCTTTTTATTGGCCAGTCTGAGATATGGCTTTTTCTTTAACTCTGCCTAGAAGGCCAGCATCCTGGAGTCGCCTCTTCACTGTTGACGTTGAGACTGGTGTTTTGCGGGTACTATTTAATGAAGCTGCCAGTTGAGGACTTATGAAGCATCTGGGACTACACACTTGTGAGCGAAGTGTTTAGTCCCAGGTCCTTAGCTCATTGATGATCTTTGAGGGCACTATGGTGTTGGTGTTGAAATGGCTGCTGCTGCTATTTTAGATTTCTGAACCAACATAGAGACGTACAGCTTAATTATGCATATCTACATACAGTGCCTTCAGAAAGTATTCATACCACTTGACTTATTCCACATTTTGTTGTGTTAAAGCCTGAATTCAAAATGGGTTAAACATGTTTTTTTTCTCAGCCATCTAGACACAATACCCCATGTTGACAAAGTAAAAACTTCTTTTTTTTTACATTTCTGCAAATGGATTGAAATAGCTAATTTACACCCATGAGTTAACGCAATTTAGAACCGGCTTTGGCAACAATTACAGCTATGACTCTTTTTGGGTAAGTTTCTTCGAGCTTTGCACACCTGGATTGTACAATATTTGCCCATTCTTTTTAAAATTCTTCAAGCTCTATCAAGTTGGTTGTTGATCATTGCTAGACAACCACTTTCAAGTCTTGCCATACATTTTTCAAGCAGATTTACGTCAAAACTGTAACTTGGCCACTCAGGAACATTCACTGTCTTCTTGGTAAGCAAATCCAGTGTGGAGTTGGCCTTGTGTTTTAGGTTATTGTCCTGCTCAAAGGTGAATTAATCTCCCAGTGTCCGATGGACATTTTGCCTGTGCTTAGCTCCATTCTGTTTATTTTTTATCCTGAAAAGCTCCCAGTCCTTAATGATTACAAGCATACCCATAACATGATATAGTCCACACTGCTCGAAAATATGGAGAGTGGTACTCAGTAATGTATTTGTATTCAGGACAAAAAGCTAATATTTATATTTGTAAATGCTCCCGTTTCACTCTGTCAATTAGGTTAGTATTGTGGAGTAACTACAATGTTGTTGATTCATATGTGGTGTCAGGTAGCCTGGCGGATAGGAGTGTTGGGCCAGGTAAAAATCTGCTGTTCTGCCCCTGAGCAAGGCAGTTAACCCATTGTACCCTGGGCGCCAATGACGTGGATGTCGATTAAGGTAACCGCCCACACATCTCTGATTCAGAGGGGTTTGGTTAAATGCGGAAGACACATTTCAGTTGAATGCATTCAGTTGTTCAACTGACTAGGTGTTCCCAGCCTCAGTTTTCTCCTATCATAGCCATTAAACTCTAACTGTTTTAAAGTCACAATTAGCCTCGTGGTGAAATCAATGAGTTGTTTCCTTCCTCTCCAGCAACTGAGTTAGGAAGGACGCCTGTATCAAATGACTAGGTGTATTGATACACCATCCAAAGAGTAATTAATAACTTCACCTTGCTCAAAGGGATATTCAATGGCTGCTTTTTTATTTCTACCCCTCTACCTATAGGTGCCCTTTTGTAAAGTGTTGGAAAACCTCCCTTGTCTTTGTGGTTGAGTATGTGTTTGAAATTCACTGCTCGACCAAGGGACCTTACATATGTGTGGGATACAGAGATGAGGTAGTCATTAAAAAGTCATGTTAAACACTATTAATGCACACAGAGGGAGTCCATGCAGCTAATTATATGACGTGTTAATTAAGCACATTTTAACTCTTAAACTTATTTAGGCGTGCCATAAAAGGGGTTGAATTCTTATTGACTGAAGACATTCCAGCTTTTCATTTTTAAGGAATTTGTAAACATTTTGAAAAACATTATTCTACTTTGACATTATGTGGTATTTTGTGAAGGCCAGTGACAAAAAAATCTCAATTGAATCAATTTTAAATTCATTCTGTAACAACAAAACTTTGAAAAAGTCAAGGGTTGTGAATACTTTCTGAAGTCATATGGTTAACATTCAATCAGTATGGTAATGTTGCATTTTTTCAGAGGTTTAAGAAATTGTATCACATACAGTATGCAACTATCAACAGTGAGCACATAGCCTACTTCCTACTCTCCACTCTTCCTGAGCTGTGTGTGTGTGTGCTTATGCAAATAATTATTCTCACGGACTTAACTCACACTCCCTTTACATGTTTGATAATTGTCACTTACTCCTGATTCAAGGGTGTGTTAAGAAACATACTGAAAAACAATACCTGGATGAAAAGCCTACAGTGGAAAGGCTGTTTGAAATGTACATTGGATTTGGAATTCTCCTGCTGCAAATAAAAGAGACTGAGCCAACTGCAGCGACGATATGCCATACTCATTTCTTAGAGGTACTGTTTAGGCTTGGCTTAACAAAGCAATTTTACAGTCCTGATGTTCTTTTTAAGGCAATGCTTATTCAGATATTCCACATTTTTCTGCCAATGTAGGCTACTCACCTGACTGGCTGTGTAAAAAAAGTCTGACTTTGATAAACATACACATTATATTTACACAGACATTTCCCTAACAATTGACACTTGATGACAAAGATCCGATCTGTAAGACTGAACAGTGTGCACTGTGGTGGTCTCTGGTGCCTTGGATTAGATTGTATATTTTCTATGACGTTTTCAGCCGGGTTTCTCTGCCAGCCGAATTGCAGGAGCCATTGATTTATCTGAAATATTGCAATGTATGAAGGGATTAGGCCTGTGCCTTTAAGATAAATATGCGTCAAGGGAAAGCAATGTGTTTGCCCATCTTTACAAACTGATCTAACGGCTGCCATAATGGATGGTGCATTATGCTGAATTATTGGACTATTTTACGTCAAGCCAGGACAATTTAGTGTGGCCGCCTGCCATACATCACACCTCTGCTCAGTCCCTGACTGCACTGTACACAGGCAGAGCCATAAACTAGAGGGTGTTCTTTATCATTGCAGCCCTGGCTGGGGCCATCTGTCCTCCTGAAAGTTGGATCTTCAAACAGGTAATGTGAATGACAGCCCCACTTTTTCTGCCAGGCAACCGTAGATACCTTGGCTGAGAGATGCTCTGGTGACTGGTCTTCATTCATTCATAAGTCACAAGCTTTTCTCTTGATTAATGTCTTTAATATCATTTATTAGGCATTTGAATATCATATATTGTGGCCTATATCTGATTCCTATTAGCCTCAAGCTAGTGGCTCGCTATATTGGAATCCAGCCAACAACGACTGCTGTAAAACCTCCATCTGATAGGGTCTGTAGGGACGTCTTTAGAGAGGGCCAGGAGTATGAGATCTGGTGTTCTTCTACATATGCGATTCAATTCAGGAAACTAGGCGCATGTTGCAAGTCACTACTTCACAGGAGAACCGTTTGAACGTAAAAAAAAAGTTTTTTTATCAAAATGTGTTTTTTGGCAGAAATGCCTTATCGAACATGTGAACTTGCAGGTGCCTTAATAACAAACGTGTATGCCATCTGCAAATACGAATACAATTGTTAAATTACATGCCTTGTTGGTTAAGCGTCAGAAAAAGTCAGCAACCTTCCCACTAGCCAAGAATGGATGAGATAATGAGTGGACTGGACAGGCTGGGAGATGAGTTCAGATTGGTCTGACATATAGAAGGCTTCTGTGTTGATAATCCTGTCAAACAGCTTTTTTTAAATGTATTGTGTGGTGAAACGGCATAAGTGTTGCTCTCCACTTTCTTGAGGATCAAGTTTTGAAATCAGTAGAATTAGAGTATGATAGTGTCATGACGTTGGCCTGGGCGGTAGGTTTATGACAGTCATAAATACCTCTCCCCACCCCCTTTTTCCTCTCGCTACCCTACTGAGGTTACATTTGCAAAACCCTTGGTTAACCTCTTGAAACTAGGGGGCACTATTTTCATTTTTGGTAAATAACATTCCCAAAGTAAACGGGCTATTTTGTCAGGACAATATGCTAGAATATGCATAGAAATGACAGCTAATATTGTCTGAGTATAACAGAACTGATATTGCAGGCGAAAGCCTGAGAAAAATCCAATCAGGAAGGGACTCTTATTTAGAAAGTTCTGCATTCCTATGCATCTCTATTGAGCAGTGAATGAGATGTCAACCAGATTCCTTTTCTACGGCTTTCCTGATGTGTCTAGTGTCACAATATATAGTTTCAGGCTTTTAGTTTGAAAAATGAGCCTGAACGTCAACATTGCGTCAGTGGTCAGCTGAAGTCTCTCAGTGTTTTGTGCGTAAAAGACAAATGCGGCCATTGTTTCTCTCTTTCCTACTAAGAAGCCACCTGTCCCGGTTGATATATTATCAAATAGATATTTGAAAAACACCTTGAGGATTGATTAAACAACGTTTGCCATGTTTGTTGATACTATGGAGCTAATTTGGAATATTGTTGGCATTGTTCATTGTTGTTTAACTAGCTAACGTTAGCTGGCTGGCTCGATAGCTAACGTTACGTGACGTGTGTACAACACTCATTGACTTTGGCCGGTGTCAGTAAACGTCTGCAAAAAAACAAACTTTGAAACAAATCAAAATATATATTTTAGATTCTTCAGTTGCAACTGTTTGCCTTGATGACAGCGTTGCACACTCTTGGCATTAAGAGGCTTCATGAGGAATGCTTTTCCAACAGTCTTGAAGGAGTTCCCACATATGCTGAACACTTGTTGGCTGCTCTTTGCTCTGTGGTCCATCTCATCCCAAACCTTCTCAATTGGTTTGAGGTCGGGTGATTGTGGAGGCCAGGTCATCTGATGCAGCACTCCATCCCTCACCTTGTTCAAATAGCCCTTACACAAGACTTGCTGCCAAAGGTGCTTCAACAAAGTACTGAGTAAACGGTCTGAATACTTATGTATGTAAATGTGATATTTCTGTTTTTAACAATGGAAGCAGGAAAACCGAATATCTCTCAGACAGTTGACAAGCAGGGATACCTTCTACGTCAACACCATGACCAGCTGGCACAACTGGGGATGGCTATGGAAGAGGTTCTTCCCAGTTTGCAATGTCTCGATCACACCCGGGAGGCGTTGCCTTCAACTACCTGATGATACAACCAGCCGACCCAGTGAGCAAGCACAACAGCCCATTCAGCAACCCGCTCAGGTCAGTGATGCCTGTTTGTCCCTCCCAGATAAATATGACGGTACCCCATCCAAATGCCATGGCTTCCTACTTCAGTGGTCCCTCTACTTTACACATCAGATGGGAGGTCTTACCACTAAGAGGTCCAAGGTTGCCACGGTTATTTCTCTGCTGACTGGGCGGGCGTTGGAATGGGCTACAGCCATCTGGGAGAGAGGAGAGGAGGAGCTAGATTCCTATGAGGGGTTCATGGCTCTGTTTTAAATGTATCTTCGATCATTCCCCTTAGGGGGACGGCTGCCGAGTATACACTCACCTTCCGGACAGTAGAAGCATCCATTGGATGGAATGAGCCGGTGCTTCGTACACTATTCAGAAGAGTCTGCGCGAGGAGGTCCAGGCGGAACTGGCCTGTCGAGACAACAACCTCACCTTGGAAGCACTCATTGCTTCAGCTGTGTCGCAGCTTCTCTCACCTCTCTCCTTAAGGGAGGACCCCATAGGTTGGTTTGGAGCCCAGCTGCCAACGAGACCTTCTGTCTCCTCAAGGGACATTTCACCTCCACCCCATTGCTCAAACAGATCCCACGATATCCTTTGTGGTGGAGTGGGACGCTTCAAAGGTAGAGGTGGGGGCAGTTCTGTCTCGATGACAGGGTAATCCACAGAAGTTGTACCCATGTGCTTTTTACTCTAAGAAACTGTCCCCTGCAGAGAGGAATTATGATGTCAGTGGCCGTGAGCTCCTGGCACTGAAGTTGGCATTAGAGGAGTGGAGACACTGACTGGAGGGCACCAAGGAACCATTCGTCATTCTCACCGACCATCGGAACCTGGATTTCACACTGACCTATTGCCCAGGTTCAAAGAACACCAACGCTGATGTCCTGTCCCGCCTCTACGATTCGGGAGATGGTCCTGTCCAGAATGGACCTATAACCCATCCTCCTGAGTTGCAGCTCCTGTGGTCTGGAACGTAGATGTGGAAATCCACCAGGCTCTGGAGAGGGAGCCCGCCCCCACTAACTGTCCTCCCGAGCGCATTTACATTCCTACAGGGATAAGGGACTGGCTTCTGACCTGGGCACACACAGCATGGACATCCATATATTTCTTGCACTACCCAATCCATCTCTGGGAAATACTGGTGGCCCACCTTAGAGCAGGATGTCACATTTTACATTAACTCCTGTTCCGTATGTGCCCAAACCAAATCCCCCGGAACGCTCCAGCAGGGAAGCTCCTTCACCTTCCCGTGCCTCAACGTCCCTGGTCCCATCCCTCCCTTGACTTTGTTACTGATCTCCCCTTCTCTGATGGGTTCATCACCATTTTGGTGGTTTTGAATAGATTTTCCAAATCCTGTCATTTAATCCCTCTGTCTGGTCTCCCTACTGCTTTCCAGGTCACTGAGGCACTCTTCCAGCAGGTCGTCCGGCATTATGGCCTTCCAGAGAACATTGTCTCCTCATCTCACATCACGGGTATGGAAAGCCTTTATGGAGCTCGGGGTCACGGTCAGCCTCACTTCCGGGTACCGGCCTCAGTCCATCGGGCAGGTGGAGAGGATGAACCAGGAGCTGGGGAGGTTCCTGAAGAGTCACTGTCAGGGCCGGCAGGGAGAGTGGGTACGATTCCTTCCATGGGCAGAGTACGCCCAGAACTCGCTACGTCACTCCTTCACTGGGTTGACCCCCTTCCAGTAGGTTTTCAGCCGGCCCTGGCTCCGTGGACCCCGGGCCAGAGCGAAGCCCCTACGGTTGATGAGTGGTTCTGGCGTGCGATGTTCACATGCGACTCCAGCATGCCGTCCACCGTCAAAAGGAGCAGGCGACCCCTGTGTTCCACCCTGGAGATTGTGTCTGGCTTTCTACCATGAACCTCCTACTCTGCCTGCCCTGCAAGAAACTGAGCCCCCTGTTTGTGGGGCCATTCAAGGCTCTCTGGAGGGTCAACGAGGCGAAGTATAGGTTACAGCTTCCCAGTGACTACCGTATCTCACCTTCTTTTCATGTCTCCCTTCTCAGGCTGGTGGTTCCTGGTCCCCTAGCCGATGCTGTCCCCCACAACACAATTAAAATGTTTCACCAGCACCTGATTCTTGACTCACAGCCTCTCTGTTACACTTCCTATTCTGAGCCAATGACCCGCCATGTTGACAGGCTAATAAATACATTTCATGCATGCTATTGCAAAAATAATATTTTTGTTTTGTTTATGAAAGTCTCAGAACATAAGAAAAATATTATTTCAAAGAACACAATAGCATTTTTATTTGTTACTGTAGCTCTGTTTATTTGTTACTGTAAGCTCCACTAAAAACACCACAATTCAAGTGTTAAATCCATCACAAAGAAATTAATTAAACCCATTTTGGCAGAAACATGTCTGTGCTTAGTCTCCTAGGCTAAATGCTGCCACCAGTGCTCACATTGGAATCAAGGTTATTCTAAATAGAACTCATCCTCTCAAATATTTTAGTTAATTGACAAATGTAGGTGGTTTAGGAACCTTAGAATATGCTCTTTCTGATAAGAACTTGCAAGACCTGCATGAACTTCGGTAGGATTATTTGAATTTATTTGTGTCTGTTATACGCTGCGCTGTTCCATCATTAGTCCCTTCATTCACAAATTACAATTGATTGTATTGTCACCCATCAGACTATTGTAAATGTAATATTTTCTTTAGGGTACATCTACAGTATTATTATATGTGAGAAATTAGTTTCAATGTGGTTAGGTGGAGTTTTGATGAGCCATTATCAGATGGGCAGCCAACTGTCAGGTGAAGGAAGGACCGGAGGAAAAAATGAACATGTCATCCTAAAACAGCTTATAACAGAAACTGTTATTAACTCTGATATTGAAATTCTATCAACGCCAGTATGTTAAATATGTAAGAATATGTAAGAAATAAGCCCAGAACGGAAGAAAAGGGGGGGGATGTCAAAATTAAGGTCTCTGCGCTTCTAGTACAGTCAGTAATGTATTTCACACTTAATCTAAGGGGCAGCTCTTAGGAGCATTGATAGCTTTTATGCACTGATGCCATCAATAGACAGCTGCAGTATATGCAGGGTTGGATGTGAGGGAGGGAAGAGGAGGCTATTAGCGTGTCATTTCCCCATCAGGAAGGAAGCTCTAGAACTGGCAGCTTCAGGATTACAGGCTGACTGAGCAGAAAGGACTGGAACACCCTGTCTTTTCATATGCAGCTGAAAATAAACTCCCGATGCTCTTAGAGGGGGGTGTGGAGGACTCAGCAGATTGACATTTCAGCATCATTGGTGTGTAGCCTCTCACACCCTGAATGTGCGGCTATGAGCACTTTCTTATTTACGGCAACACTCATATGTAGATGAGTCCAATAGCTGAGGGATTCTGATTGTTCATAGAAAATTAAACAAGGGCCATTTAAGTACTTGCAGACAGATGGAACCATCTACATGTACCTGGTAAGATTAGAATGGTTATACTGTCAAGAAATAATGCAATATGTAATGTACATACAATGAAATAATTAATACTTTCAGCAATGAAGTGGACAGTTTTACCTGACATTGTAATTACAGATAATATGAAGTCGGAATGCCAGAAGACTGTTGAACACTGCTACTGATGTAGTCTGAAATGTCCTTAGGGAAATCCCCCTTCCAGGCTGTCAACCTCTCCCTGGCTGACTTCACGTGTTGCTTTTAGTTCAGTTGCACTTGACTTCAGGAATGGTTGTGTGCAGTCTGGGAAAAGCAACCAATGAATATTTTATGGCATAAATATGGTAAGTGGTTTGTAATGGTCCCTAAACGGTGCCTAAAATTACCCATAAGGTGCTTTCCGTCACCCCTACGTACCCTCTCAGGTTGCATATGGTCAGACAGCCTGTGTGATGGATTTACTGCAACAACACCGCTCTCAACTAGTACTGTTTGACATTCTCAGGGCTGCAAACCTGAATGATATCAGTTTCCCTGAAACATGCATAGAGGTTTGACTGATAATCAGGAGACTCAATGCAGTCAAGAAAATAAAGACAACTCCCACTGCCCTTTTCCCAAGTGTTTCCCTTTCCTGTCCAGCATCTTTGTGTGCACAGCTTTGTATAAAAGGCCTTTGTACGAGCCAATACAATCCATAGCAATCCAATCAAAAATGGATTATTTGAAGTCCATGTCAAATGCTTCTAGAAAAAGTTGACATGGTGAGTAAAAAGAAGAGGCTCATTTAACTACCACAAACTAGATTACAGTAAGTCATGAAAGAGGTAATGAAATGTTCGATGCTGACTTCCCAGCCAGGCATCACTGAACCTGATAATAAAACAGCAGAGGAGTGATGGTGGATGGAAGGCAGCCTGGAATCCTGTCACACTGTTAACAATGGAGGCTCCTTGGTCTCTTTGGATGCCTTCCCGTTTATAATTTTATTTAAATGGGTTTTGAATGGATTGCGTTGACAATCCTCTCTGCACTGTAGTCATGGAGAGAGAGAGAGAGAGAGAGAGAGAGCACAGTCAGCGGGTTTAAAGCTCTTTTTTGCACTAACTCTCTTGAACTGACTCTATGCACACACACTGGACCCTACCCACACACTCACACATACTTATACTGATACCCAACACTCACATATACACACACCCACACACAGCCATTATCAAGGTTGGCATCACAGTAACACATCTAGAATATTATTGACATCACAAAGTTCAGGAATAGCAACAAAGCTAGTAATTAGACATACATAATACATTTCCAAAATTAGGAGTCAAGTAAATAATATCTGTTAAACTGTAAAGCCTCATGAAACATTAAGCAGCACCTTGGACAGCCTGCAGGGTTAGGTGTCTCCTGTGACAGTGGGCTTTTTAGATCTGGTGTCCTCTTACCCTGATTTAGCCTACTGCAGAAAAAGGTTAACAGAGTGATTCTTGGTAGTCTTTAACAAATCTACTTTGAAACAAAAGTATACACCTCACAGACATGGTTATGGGCTTTTAAAAAAGACACCTCTACCATGACAGATATGGAGTTGAAATGTATTACATTTTGAGTTTGCATCCCAGTATTAAACATTATATACATCACAGAAGACTGAAATATAACAAAACTGTTTGACATAGAAACACCAGATTTTCGTTTTTCATTTAAAAAAAATATTAATAACATTCCACCCATGAGGCCAAAGAGGGTGCTTTTGGTCATTGACTGCAGGAAATGGCTACACAGCTATTTTTGAATTAATGATGACCCCCTCATGTCACCTGCCAAATGTGTACGGCCTGTCAGTGGCTGACTTATATACCCTACTCAGGACATGGAATCTCCTCTCATCGAGGTGATGATTAACCTTTCAAAACTCAAAAATGTTACCGTTATTTTATACCCTCTTATGATCTGACACTATATCACATGTGGCAGTGATAGTTTGCCACCTCTTCCCAGAGAGACTGAAATCCCACCCACTTGGTGGACAGTGTCCTCATTCTCAAAAAAAGTCCCCCTCTAAATCCCTTGGATGGCTGAGGAGACAATTGATTTATAAGTCTGTTTTTCCACAGTTGCCAGTTATAACTGTGCTCAGTGGGCTGGGTGGGGAAGTTTTAATTAAAGGGTTTATTGGCCCGTTGAAAAAAATAATAAAAATGATTGTGTCCAAGATCCATGTTGTGGAAGTGTCATTACTGCAGTAAACACCTAGTATTTCTTTTTTTATACAGAGCTCTGCTACACCATTCTGATGTCTCATTACTGCAGCCATTTAATCTGGAAATGTACACAAAAGCATAGAACAATATCGTTGATTGGGACATTGTTTACTCATTTCATTCTGCAGCAATTACAGCACTTCAAAAGAGATGATCCCTGGTATTTAAGTCACAAAGCATGTTTTTTTTCCCAAGGAACACTTACCTTTTATGGTAATTAAATGGTAAATAACACACGTTTCTAATTAATTGCTTTAAAATGTTATAAGAAATGCAACTGCTGTATTGACTTCAGTCCAGTAATATGCATGTATTGCCACTTGAATCAAGTGGAACAGTCATGGTAAGAGAGCCTTGAGGGCCATTGTGCACGCATCAGTCTTTGTTTTACCATCAACCTGAGTTGTGTCTGTATAATTAATATTGGTGACAGTAATATATGACAGATCTACAACCAAAGTCCATATACTATATGTGACAGACAGAGATTACATATAGGGACTTCCAAAGTGTCCGTCGCTCCCAGGTGGCACAGCGGTCTAAGACACTGCATCTCAGTGCTGAAGGCGTCACTACAGACACCCTAATTTAAATCCAGGCTGTATCACAACCGGCCGTGATTGGGAGTTCCGTAGGGCAGCAAAAATTGGCCTAGCGTCGTCCGGGTTTGGCCGGTGTAGGCCTTCATTGTAAATAAGAATTTGTTCTTAACTGACTTGCCTAGTTAAATAAAGGTTACCACCCATACCGGATCTGGGATAATTGTCATCAGCAACGCTGAATAGCATAGCGCCACAGTCAAATAATATTACTAGAAAATATTCATATTCATGAAATCACAAGTGCAATATTGCAAAACACAGCTTAGCCTTTTGTTAATCGACCTGTCGTCTCAGATTTTGAAATTATGCTTTACAGCGAAAGCAATACAAGCGTTTGTGTATGTTTATCGATCGCTCGACAAAACAATAAGTACACTCAGCATCAGGTAACTTGGTCACGAAAATCAGAAAAGCAATCAAATTAATCGTTTACCTTTGATGATCTTCAGATGTTTTCACTCATGATACTCCCAGTTAGACAACAAATGTTCCTTTTGTTCCATAAAGATATTTTTTATATCCAAATACCTCAGTTAGTTTGGTGCGTTATGCCCAGGAATCCACCGGAAAGAGCGGTCACGACAACGCAGACAAAAATTCCAGCTCAGGACTGGCGAGCGGCTTTGGCAGCTCAGGACTGGCGAGCGGCTCTGGCAGCTCAGGACTGAAGGGGGCCGCTCTGGCAGCTCAGGACTGGCGGGCGGCTCTGGCAGCTCAGGACTGGCAGGCGGCTCTGGCAGCTCAGGACAGACGGGAGACTCTGGCAGCTCAGGACAGACGGGAGACTCTGGCAGCGCTGGGCAGGAGGAAGGCTCTGGCAGCGCTGTACCGGTGGGAGCACCTGTAGGGAGGAGACGGAGAGACAGCCGTGTGCGTGGAGGTGGCACCGGATAGACCGGACCGTGAAGGCACACAGGAGGTCTCGAGCACTGAGCCTGCCCAACCTTACCTGGTTGAATGCTCCCCGATGCCAGGCCAGTACCCCGGCCCGAGGAGACGCATTGGAGACCAGATGCGCTGAGCCGGCTTCATGGCACCTGGCTCGATGCCAATTGAACCCTTATGCCAACCCTTATTCTAAACCTAACCCTAACCTTATCAAGCAGATATTTATCAACAGATAATTTGTTGATAGTGTGACCATCTGTAGAGCATCTACATTACAGAAGGACAAGCCTGACATCAGAGGGCTCGGTCAGGGTTCAGTAGCCCAGCCAGAGCACTGTAAGCTGGGATGAGTAAACAGCAGACTGCCAAATCTCTGTGGAATAAGCACTGAATGACCATATAGAGTACCACAGTATGAGTGATAATGCCCATAAAACCTAGCAGTCAAACAAAGAAATGGTTCCAATCGTTTTTCCACCATTCATTTTTCCCATAGAGGATTTTAGAAACACTTCAAATAATGGCTGTGTTTCGTGCAGGCGTACCCTGGTGTGACGTTTTGATAACCATGTAAATCTCTCTCTGGCAAGGTGACTTTTATCAATATATTTGCCTGTATTTACCCCCAACTAATCAAATGCTTATTATCTGCTAATGTGGATATCATAAAGAACTACAAATGCCATGATTATCTGGACGAGAATGACGAATCAAGACAAAGGTTAGAATATATGGATTAACTATCTAATGTTAGCCAAATGTAGTAATGAAAAAATTGGCAAAATGTATTTAAATGTACCTGTTAGCAAAGGTTCCAACTAGATTTGACGTGTAGTAGCTTGCACGGATTTGTAGTCTTTCATGATGTTCATTTTGATGCCAATTACCATTTTCAAACCAGAGACGAGCCGAATATGTTGATAAAAGTTTACATGGCTATCAAAACGTCACGCCAGGGTAAGCCTACACGAAACACAGCCCTTATTTTAAGTGAATGAATGAAATGTTATTTTTGTGTCAAATCGCCAATTGGGGTTAATTGACACATAAACAAACACTACAATACTTCACAATGGATATTAAATTATAATTCTTATTCCGGTGCTCTCTGCATTACGCATCGCGTAAAGAGTAATAAATAAATAATAATATTAAAATAAGGAAAAATAAGGTAAAAATCAATACATAATAGTAAATTACATCCCGAGAGCAGAAAAATAATATACATACATACATACACACTTTGTTTCTAAAATCCCCAATGGGTAAAATTTCCTACTTGACCACCAGTTTTTATGGGTATTATGACACCTCCACTGTGGGGCTCTATTGCTAGTTCATATGTGCAATGTTTGAAACACTCTTAGCAGTGCAAATGATAACAGTTGAAAACCACATGCTGCCCCTTATATTGATACCAGTGTAAAAATAGACAGCAAAGCATGTGATGGTTTGAACATAGAACAGACACTGTTACACTATTTTTAGACCGGCCACAATCACTGAGCAAAAAGAACCTCCTGACATTTTTAAAGGGATAGTTCAGAATTTTGGCAATGATACATACAAATGGTATCCATGAGTTCCTCTGACTCTGGGGAAATAGATAAATGGCCTCCTTGAGAAAATCCTAACATAAATCATAGAGTTCTGCTATGGCACAAGAATCCTGAACTACATTTCAAAGTAGCTGCAAATACCATTTGACTGTTATAACCATGCAGTATTTATGCGCCATTTTAGAACTCTGATTTCAGAAAGAATGAAGCTGAACTCCGTTTTTGGTCAAAAGTATATATTATACAATTGGGTATAAAGGCAGAACAGCACATTGTACTATGAATCTGATATTATTGTCTGTGTAACACAAGCCTGCTTGGACATTAGATTACAAGCCTGACCTGTCGTCACCCTCTTTCTCACTCTCATGAGTGCTGTGCCAAAGGGCGTGCACACTGTACACCACACAGAGTGATCTTTGTTTGTGAACTGCAATCCAAGGCCACTAGTTTAACAATTGCTCCTCAGAACTCCAGTAACCGTGCCAATATATCTGCTAAACACCAGCTTCGAGGGCATTATCACTTTTATACAACAGGTTACCAACATATTTAAATAATGATTGACATATTTTCATTAAAAAAGTTATTTGATGAATTGAATCATACTATTTCATCCTTCCATAAGATATAATCCCGACACAAATTTAGGGTTGCTATCCAAGCCGGATGGTCGTTCATTCTATCGGTTCAGTTGCCAGAGACACTTCCCAGTTGTTCAGTCTTTTTGTTCTGTATCAATTGACGCAATGCAGTCATTTGTTCTAAATGTTCCATTGCCATACTGGCAACATTCTTATCCCTTGCTTGCTAGCTAGCCAACTACGTCTAACTTACAGTCACATCAAACAGCGCAGCTAGAAAAACAAAAGTAGCTTCATTTGCATTTGTTTAAGCTGTTTTCTAGTGGCATTTATTTGGATACATCCAAATTAATACAACAATGAGCTAATGAGGCACGATTACACCTGGCATAGAATTGTTTTCAGAGAAGCCAGCCAACAACACGGGTAACACAATCACTTCAAACTGAAGCTGAAAAGATTGCAAACAAGCTGCACCCTTGTTTTGTTTGACCTATTTTCAATTGACATTTCTTTGTATATATCCATAAAAATGATGCCTGCTGATTCATGTTTTCGACTGGCTGAGAAAAGCTGCCTGCCTGTCTCGTCCCGACTCCTGACACATTCATTGCTATGGGACAGCTGGAGACCGAATTTTAATATTGAAACAATGTTGCATATGTTGCAGTGAAAGACAGAAAGGTTTATACAAATCTCTGTTGAAAACTGAATGTTAGTCTATAAGAAATGTGAGATAATGTCAAGATGCTTTTTATAGTGGAGAAGTTCATAAATTGAGTGGCTGGGCTGATGAGACTGCGCGGTCAGATGGAACAGAGTAAATAGGCATTTTAACCTCATAGATTTAGCCTGGGGTAATTTGTGGAATAGACACTGGCTGGAATGCGGTTTTAACCAATCAGCATTCAGGATTAGACCCACCCATTATATAAGTAGCTGGTAATAGCATCATAATATCATTGTGTTGGTGCTCCATGGAACACTTTAGTGTAACGTCACAGTCAATCCACATGTCTGAATTGTGCAGCATGTGAGTCATTAGTGATCTCTGTTGACTGTCTGATGGCTAATCCAGATGTATAGTAGGGTCTAGACCTTGAAGTTTCTCATTTGAGAAAAATAAATAAAAAGTGACTTTTGTATAGGTTAGGCGCACTGTAGGCCTGATGCATGGTGCTGGTACTGGTGGTACTGGACCGAGGACACGCACAGGAAGCCTGGTGCGGGGAGCTGCCACCGGAGGACTGGTGTGTGGAGGTGGCACAGGATGGGCTAGACCGTGAAGGCGTACTGGAGATCTTGAGAGCAGTGCTGGCACAGGACGTGCAAGGCTATGGATGTGCACAGGAGGCCTGGTGCGTGAGGCTGGCATCAACTTCACTAGCCGACTAACACGCACCTCAGGACGAGTATGGAGCGCTGACCCAGGTGCCATCAAATCCCCGACATGCTCCATCGGGCGAATTCCATGCAAAAAGCACCAACACAGCAACTCCCTCATTTCTCTCTCCTCCAATTTCCCCATTAACTCCTTCACAGTCTCTGCTTCGCTCACCTCCAACACCGGCTCTGGTTCTGGTCTCCTCCTTGGCTCCTCACGATAAACAGGGAGAGTTGGCTCAGGTCTGACTCCTGACTCTGCCACACTCTCCCTGAGCCCCCCCCCCCCCCACAATACATTTTTGGGGCTGACTCTCGGGCTTCCTTCCGCGCCGCCGTGCTTGCTTCGCCAAACTCATTCTCTCGTAACCTTCCGCACACTGCTCCATCGAATCCCAGGCGGGCTCCGGCACTCGACCACCCACCTGTCTATCTCCTCCCAAGTTGTGAAGTCCAGATATTGTTGCTCCTGCTGCCGCTGTTGCTTCTCCTCATACCAGCGCCTCTCAGCTCTCGCCGCCTCCAGTTCTTCTTTGGGGCGGCGATATTCTCCAGGCTGATCCCAGGGTCCTTCTCCAAACAATTCGTCCTCCCATGTCCATTTCTCTCTTTGTTGCTCCTGCCTGTTACCACGCCGCTTGGTCCCGTTGTGGTGGGTGATTCTGTAATGGTTCTCGTCTGGTGAAGGAGAAGCGGACCAAAATGCAGCGTGGTGGTTACTCATGTTCTTTAATGAAAATGAACTAGACATGAAATAACTTAACAATACAAAACAACAAACGGACCGTGAAAACCTATACAGCCTATCTGGTGACAACAAACACAGAGACAGGAACAATCACCCACGAAATACTCAAAGAACATGGCTGCCTAAATATGGTTCCCAATCAGAGACAACGATAATCACCTGACTCTGATTGAGAACCGCCTCAGGCAGCCATAGACTATGCTAGACACCCCCAAGACAAAACACACCACAAAAAACCCATGTCACACCCTGGCCTAACCAAATAAATGCAGACAAACACAATATACTTCGACCAGGGCGTGACACTCTCTGAAAAAGCCAAACCTTGAACCAGAAAATATAAAAAACTATCAGCCTATATTGAATCTCCCATTCATCTCAAAAATTTTAGAAAAAGCTGTTGCGCTGCAACTCACTGCCTTCCTGAAGACAAACAATGTATACGAAACGCTACAGTCTGGTTTAGACCCCATCATAGCACTGACAATGCACTTGTGAAGGTGATAAATGACCTTTTAATGGCGTCAGACCGTAGCTCTGCATCTGTTCTCGTGCTCCTAGACCTTAGTGCTGCTTTTGATACCATCGATCACCACATTCTTATGGAGAGATTGGAATCCCAAATTGGTCTACACGGACAAGTTCTGGGATGATTTAGATCTCATCTGTCAGAAAGATATCAGTTTGTCTCTGTGGATGGTTTGTCCTCAGACAAATCAACGGTAAATTTCAGTGTTCCTCAAGGTTCCGTTTTAGGACCACTTGTTTTCACTATATATTTTACCTCTTGGTGATGTCATTTGGAAACATAACTTTCACTGCTATGTGGATGACACACAGCTATACATTTCAATGAAACATGGTGAAGCCCAAAAATTCCCTCCCTGGAAGCCTGTGTTTCAGACATAAGAAAATAGATGGCTGCAAATGTTCTACTTTTAAACTCTGACAAAACAGATGCTTGTTCTAGGTCTCAAGAAACAAAGAGATCTTCTGTTGAATCTGACAATTAATCTAGATGGTTGTACAGTCGTCTCAAATAAAACTGTGAAGGACCTCGGCGTTACTCTGGACCCTGATCTCTCTTATCAAGACTGTTTCAAGGGTAGATTTTTCCATCTATGTAACATTGCAAAAATCAGAAACTTTCAGTCCAAAAATTATGCAGAAAGATGAATCCATGCTTTTGTCACTTCTGGGTTAGACTACTGCAATGCTCTACTTTCCGGCTACCCAGATAAAGCACTAAATAAACTTCAGTTAGTGCTAAACACGGCTGCTAGAATCTTGACTAGAACCCCTAAATGTGATCATATTACTCCAGTGCTAACCTCCCTACACTGGCTTCCTGTTAATGCAAGGGCTGATTTCAAGGTTTTACTGCCAACCGACAAAGCATTACATGGGCTTGCTCCTACCTATCTTTCCGATTTGGTCCTGGCGTACATACCTACACGTACGCTACGGTCACAAGACGCAGGCCCGCTAACTGTCCCTAGAATTTCAAAGCAAACAGCTGGAGGCGAGGCTTTCTCCTATAGAGCTACATTTTTATGGAATGGTCTTCCTACCCATGTGAGAGACGCAGACTCGGTCTCAACCTTTAAGTATTTATTGAAGACTCGTCTCTTCAGTAGGTCCTATGATTGAGTGTAGTCTGGCCCAGGAGTGTGAAGGTGAACGGAAAGGCACTGGAGCAACGGACGGCCCTTGCTGTCTCTGCCTTGCTGGTTCCCCTCTCTCCACTGGGATTCTCTGCCTCTAAACCTATTACAGGGGCTCAGTCACTGGCTTACTGGTGCTCTTCCATGCCGTCCCTAGGAGGAGAGCGTCACTTGAGTGGGTTGAGTCACTGACATGATCTTCCTGTCTGGGTTGGTGCCCCTCCCTTGGGTTGTGCCGTGGCGGAGATCTTTGTGGACTATACTCGGCCTTGTCTCAGGATGGTAAGTTGGTGGTTGAAGATATCCCTCTAGTGGTGTGGGGGCTGTGCTTTGGCAAAGTGGGTGGGGTTATATCCTGCCTGTTTGGCCCTGTCCGGGGGTATCGTCGGATGGGGCCACAGTGTCTTCCGACCCCTCCTGTCTCAGCCTCCAGTATTTATGCTGCAGTAGTTTATGTGTCAGGGGGCTAGGGTCAGTCTGTTTATATCTGGAGTATTTCTCCTGTCTTATCTGGTTTCCTTTGTGAATTTAAGTATGCTCTCGAAAATTCTCTCTCCTTCTTTCTTTCTCTCTTTCTTTCTCTTTCTTTCTCTCTCTTCTTTCTTTCTCTCTCTCTCTCGGAGGACCTGAGCCCTAGGACCATGCCTCAGGACTACCTGACCTGATGACTCCTTGCATTCCCCAGTCCACCTGGCCGTGCTGCTGCTCCAGTTTCAACTGTTCTGCCTGCAGCTATAGAACCCTGACCTGTTCACTGGACGTGCTAGCTGTCCCCGACCTGCTGTTTTCAACTCTCTAGAGACAGCAGGAGCAGTAGAGATACTCTTAATGATCGGCTATGAAAGCCAACTGACATTTACTCCTGAAGTGCTGACCTGTTGCACCCTCGACAACCACTGCAATTATTATTATTTGACCCTGCTGGTCATCAATGAACATTTGAACATCTTGGCCATGTTCTGTTTTAATCTCTACCCAGCACAGCCAGAAGAGGACTGGCCACCCCTCATAGCCTGGTTCCTCTCTAGGTTTCTAGCTAGGTTTTGGCCTTTCTAGGGAGTTTTTCTTAGCCACTGTGCTTCTACACCTGTATTGCTTGCTGTTTGGGGTTTTAGGCTGGGTGTCTGTACAGTGACTCAGCCCCTGTAATAGGGTTAGAGGGAGAATGCCTTTATAAATAAATTTGATTTACAGTAATTTGCATCTAACTTTTGCAGCATTAAGCTCGGATGGTCAATTAGGGGAATTTTATAGTACAAGCTGTAATTTACAAGCTGTATTCTGTTCTGTATGGATTTTTGCCTCTAAGATATTTAACAACCAAGTGAATGCTCCATAATCCTCATCTCATCTGTCACAGGATCCCAGTATCCACCCGAAAATCTTCAGCTTGCTCTAATGCCACAGCAGTTGCCATGGAGACAGCTCTAGAAGGGAATGGGCAGTGGCATAGAATGTCGGGACTTTAGGCTTCTCTTGTGAACACTGCTTCATTGAAAGTGTTATGCATATTTCCAGAGACTTTACACTTTACATTATTATCTTACTCTGTGAATGCGAATGACAATCAAATAAATAATGCCAATAGATTCTAGGTGATATTACTAGATGAGAGCACTATGAATGACAATACAATGAGTATACAAAATGTTCAGAACCCCTGATTTTTCCATGACATAGACTGACCAGGTGAATCCAGGCGAAAGCAATGATCCCCTATTGATGTTAAATCCACTTCAATCAGTGTAGATGAATGGGGGGCGGTAGGTTATAGAAGGATTCCTAAGGGGGGGGTGACTCAATATTAGGAAGGTGTCCTAATGTTTGGTATACTCAGTGTACATCATGAGTCATGTCAGTCAAGAATAATGATACTGTATGTGAGTAGCTCCATTGTTGTGTATGACACACCATCTCCATTGGAAATAGAAGGTTAAAGCCAGGATGTGTGAGGACAGGATAGGATTACTTGTACCCCAGGCTCTGAAAGCTTTTTGTCATCTCTTTGACAAAATCTTTGTCACATCCTCTTCCAACTCACATAAAAAATGCATGTGTCATATGGCACATCATCAAAAGTTTTCTGAGGTTGTTTTGAGGACGTCTCCTCTTTACTCTGGCCTTTCCATTCCTACACAGAAGTGTGAACATTCTAACGCGATATACTAAAATACAGTATTCATGCATGAAAAGGCTAGACCCCGCATTGAATTCTCTCAGAAATATAGATTACTGACTGTTACTGTACATCTCATAGCCTCTCAATTCTGACTTTATCTATAGTTCATATTGTGCAATTGAATATGAATTATGAATGAAAATGTACCTGCCTGTGTAATGTTGATTTGATAAATAGTATAAGGAAATGTTATGCCTCATCCTACAGGTATGGCTGTGGTTTAAGCGTGCACATAGACCACAACAACTGAAGCCATGAGCAGTGAATGCTTTTCTTGGCACTATTTTTACAGTCCCTAGGATGGTGTGTCAATAAGACACCCCTTGAGAAGCAGAGTGTGTTTGGCAGATGCATTAACTTCTATCATTATGTCGTGTCTTTGGCTATGCCAGATTAAGTGATATGACATGCTATTCTATAAAATAATTTCTCCGTAATTAATATTACCTGATTGAGCTAATCATGTAAATGTAATTAACTAGAGAGTCGGGCACCACAAAATAATATTTATAGAGCTGTTATCTTCCAAATAAACCTAGTAAAGACCGAGTAATATTTTACATCAATAGCAGTCAATATTAATCGTCACCTTAATTCAGTCTCATCTGAAAGTTGTAAATTATTGGTTATCTGCACGAACCCTGGCTAACAATTTGAATCAGCAATACAAAATTGGGTTTAATCATTTATTTACTAAATACTTAACTAATCACACAGAATTACACATACACATTTTTAAATCATAACTTGATTACAAATTGCGTCATAAAGGAAAACGTCCCTAGTGGACAGAACAGATATGACAGCTTGTTACACAAAAGAAAAGGGGCTGGGTTTGAGTGAAGGAGCGGAAAGACTGTGGAACAAAGGCCGAAGCTGTGCTATCGTAAATACAGTATCTTATACATTCTAAATTACCGCCCATTTGGAAAAGGAAAATGCAATAAATATTTACTCTGAGCTGCGCTTCGGTAGGTTGGTGGTAGATGGAAGGCCGTGTTGCCCAACCGAGTCCTTTGTCCCTTGAAGAATGTCTCTGATGGTAAATTGAATACGATGTAGTAACGTAGTTGTGTGGTAGCCTGGATACTCTGTCTGTTCCTTCCTAACCCTCGTTTGCAGCGGCTGTTACTAACTCAACGGCTAGGAGGTATCACTTCTGTAGTGAATAAGAGTTCAATGTTCATACCATTCACAACCAAAGCTCATGCTGATGTTGGCTTCGTTCTGTAGTTATTATCTGAACCATTCTGATATAGGACCACCGTCCTCACGTCCTCGGAACAGGAGCTTACATTGTCGTCAAGGGCTTATATAGGAAGGGAGAGGAGGGCGTGTTTGAAAAGTTTTATAGCCCATGTCCCTTCACAGGGGCGGGCCACTGATTGAGCAGAGCCCTATCGTATGAAAACCCAAATCTCACATTTTAGAAGCTAAAATCACATTTCATCCCATCACAAATAATTTCATATTCAAACATTTAAATTGAACAACAATTCCATGTGAATCCGCTAACTCTGATGTGTAGACGTTCCACTGTAGAATTTGTCATCTTATCATTGATGAGAATGTCTCAGATGACAACCGAACTGACATCATATTCATTAAGTACCACTGCATATATTCAATTGGTCAGATTACCAGAATATAATTCATTTCCCCCCACCTTCTGATGTTCCCAGAATCTCTATGTTAACCAAGGGTTTTGCAAATGTAACATCAGTAGGGTAGAGAGAGGAAAAAGGGGGAAAGAGGTATTTATGATTGCCATAAACCTACCCCCCAGGCGTAGGCAAAAAAATGTCCCTTTCAACGTTTACACAAACTGCCATCAAAAGACATAGCATTGGTTTTTATGATGTTAAATGTGAACTGCACTCTCCTATTCCGCATGTGTTTCTTCCGGTGGTCATTGAGAAATGCAGTGGCAATTACTGAAGCCCAAACGAGAGTTGTGTTTGGGGTGTGTTTTAATGTGGATGTTTATTTTGTGTGTATTTGCCATTCAATCACATTAAACAAACAAGAGCAGTAGTGAGTAACTTAGTGACAGTAAGGTAACCTCAGCTAGATTTTCTATGGAGAGAAATGTTGAAATTGAGGACTTCTCCCTTCCTGGCAGACTCGCCATCTCAAGATGATCTGCTAATTCAGTCCGATGTGTAGGCTAAAGCCTGCACTGACCTTGTGTTTGGGAATGGGAAGATCGTACTGCAGTGGATAGCTGCTGTTTTACAGGCTCTTGACCAATTCTGCAAAAGAAAATTGCACTTTTTTTGTACATAACATTTCCGCTACAATTTCCTACGTGTATGACCAAAAACAGCTTCTGGACATCAGAAGAGTGATCACTAACCGTGATTTGGATGAAGATTTCTACTTCAATGTGTCAGCAGCTGTGGATATACTGCTCATTCCAGACCAGGCCCTAATCCACAGGACTTGAAAGAGGAAGAGACAGGGCAAGAGAGGCAAACGAGTGGGCTCCCTGATGAGACTACGTTGGCAAGTAAATAAACCGCCTCGACCTTCCGTTCTATTGCTGAATGAACAATCACTAGAGAAATCATTCGAGACTATCCTAGGAACGGGACCCAAAGAACGGTAATATCCTATGAGTCGTGGCTGAACAAGGACATGGATAATATACATCTAACTGGTTTTCTATGCATCAAGACTGAATGGCAGCTTCGAGTAAGGTTAAGGGGGAGGTGTGTGGGCCTGTGTTTACAACAGCTGGTGCACGATCTCTAATGTTAAGGAAGTCTCAAGATTTTTCACACCTGAGTTAAAATGCCTCATGATTAGCTGCAGACCAAACTACACTGAACAGAAATATAAACACAACATTTAAAATATTTTACTGAGTTACAGTTCATTTATGGCAATCAGTCAATAGAAATGAATTCATTAGGCCCTAATCTATGGATTTCAAATGACTGGGAGTACAGATATGCATCTGTTGGTCACAGATACCTTTAAAAAATAGATGAGTGGATCAGAAAACCAGTCAGTATCTGCTGTGACCATCATTTTCCTCATGCAACACGACACATCTCCTAAGCATAAGGTTTATCAGGCTGTTGATTCAATGGCTGTGTGAAGTTGCTGGATATTGGTGGGAACTGGAAAATGCTGTCGTACATGTCGATCCAGAGCATCCCAAACATACTCAATGGGTGACATGTCTAGTGAATATGGAGGCCTTGGAAAAACTGGGACATTTTCAGCTTCCAGGAATTGTGTACAGATCCTTGTGACAGGGGTCCATGCATTATCATACTGAAACATGAGGTGATGGCGGAGGATGAATGGCACGACAATGGGCCTCAGGATCTAGTCATGGTATCTCTGTGCATTCAAATTACCATCGATAAAATGCAATTGTGTTTGTTGTCCGTAGCTTATGCCTGCCCATACCATAACCCCACCTCCACTATGGGCCACTCTGTTGGCAACGTTGATATCAGCAAGCCGCTCGCCCACACGATGCCATACACGCTGTCTGCCATCTGTGTGATAGAGTCGAAACTGGGATTTGTCCGTGAAGAGCACACTTCTCAAGCATGCCAGGGGCCATCAAAGGTGAGCATTTGCCTACTGAAGTCAGTTACAACACTGCACTGCAGTCAGGTCAAGACCCTGGTGAGGATGACGACCATGCAGATGTTCTTCCCTGAGACGGTTTCTGACAGTTTGTGCAGAGATTCTTTGGTTGTGCAAACCCAAAGTTTCATCAGCTCTCTGGGTGGCTTGTCTCAGACAATCCCACAGGTGAAGAAGACGGATGTGGAGGTCCTGAGCTGGTGTGGTTAGACATGGTCTGCAGCTTTGAGGCTAGTTTAAAAAAAAAACTCTAGATCACCTTTACTTCACACACAGAAACACATACAAAGCTCTCCCTCACCCTCTATTTGGCAAATCTGATCACAACTTTATCTTCCTGATTCCTGCTTACAAGCAAAAACTCAAACAGGAAGTACCAGTGACACGCTCAATATGGAAGTGGTTCGATGAATCAGACTTTTTTGCTACCACAGACTGGAATATGTTTCGGGATTCATCCGATAACATTGAACAGTTTACGACATCAGTCACCAGCTTCCTTAATAAATGCATTGACAACAACGTCCCCACAGTGACCATACGTACATATCCCAACCAGAGGCCATGGATTACAGGCAACATCTGCCCTGAGCCAAATGCTGGAGCTACCTCTTTCAAGGAGCGGGACACTTATAAGAAATCCCGCTACGACCTCTGACAAGCCATCAAACAGTCAAAAAATCAATACAAGACTAAGATCAAATCCTACTATGTCGGCTCTGACACTCATCAGATGTGGCAGGGCTTGCAAACTATCAAGGATTACGAAGGCAAACCTAGCCACAAGCTGCCCGGTGAAGTGAGCCTACCAGACGAGCTAAATACCTTCTATGCTTGCTTTGAGGCAAGCAACACTGAACCATGCATGAAGACCCCATTTGTTACTGATGGCTGTGTGATCTCGTTCTCCGTAGCCGATGTGAGTAAGACCTTTAAACAGGTTAACATTCACAAGACCGCGGGGCTAGACGAATTACCAGGATGCATACAAGAGCATGCGCTGACAAGCTGGCAAGTGTCTTCACTGAAATGTTCAACCTCTCCCTGACCCAGTCTGGAATACCTACATGTTTCAGGCAGACCACCATAGTCCCTGTGTCGAAGAATACCAAGTTCTCCTGTCTAAATGACTATCGCACCGTAGCACTCACATCTGTAGCCATGAAATGCTTTGAAAGGCTGGTCATGGCTCACATCAACACCATCATACTAGACACCCAGGACCCACTCAAATTCGCATACCGCTCCAACAGATCCACAGATGATGGAATTATATTGCACTCCAAATTGACCTCTCCCACCTGGTCAAGAGGAACACCTAGCTGAGAATGTTGTTCATTACCTAAAGCTCAGCGCTCAACACCATGGTGTCCTCCAAGCTCATCACTGAGATCAGGACCCTGGGACTGAACACCTCCCTCTGCAATTGGATCCTGGACTTCCTGATAGGCCGCCCCTAGGGGGAGAGTGTAAACAACAACACATTCGTCACACTGACCCTCAACACATGGGCCCCTCAGGGTGCGTGCTTAGTCTCCTCTTGTACTTCCTGTTCACGCACGACTGTGTGGCCGTGCACGACTCCAACACCATCCTTAAGTTTGCTAATGACACGACGGTGCTTGGTTTGATCACCGACGACGATGAGACAGTCTATAGGGAGGAGGTGAAAGGAGACAAAAGAGACAATGGAGACAGAGGTTATGATCATGGACTACAGGAAATGGAGTGCTGGACACTACCCCATTCATATCAACAGGGCTGTAGTGGAGGGAGTCGAGATCTTCAAGTTCCTCGGTGTCCACATCACTAAGAAATTATCATGGTCCACACACACCAACACAGTTGTGAAGAAGGCACGACAACACCTCTTCCTAGTTTTGTCTCATCTCCTCTCTCCATGTCAGCTGTTAGATCTTACCCGACTGAACTAATATCCCTGCAGGTTTAGGCTACATGTGGACATTACACAAACATGGCCAGCTGTAGAGTAGATCAACAGTGTGCTTTATATTACACTTGTCTTTCATATTTTGTTATCATTCACAGCCGAGACAGATACTGTACCTATCTGCATTTTGTATGATGGTACATGTTAGTCTGCATCCCTTCGTATGGTGTCCCATATAAGACAGTGACATGTTTGAAGAATACACATTTCAAGAATACACAGCCACCATTCAATTCAATAATAACAAATGACAATGAAAGTAATAGATGTGTCTTGTATCATTTTAATGCCGGGCGCCAGGTCTCACCCAGTTATGACATCCGTATCAACCTGTCTTTTAGTCAGAGGGCTCCATGACAAACCATCTCTTCTGTTCCCCATCTATAGAAAAACAAGGTAGAGGTGATACACACAACACTGATACATTATCAATGGTTGTTAGGTGAATTCCAGGACAGACAAGTGATAGTATTTTTACCTATGACCAGATCAAATGTGACCAACCTGAAGTGGGACTGGTGCCTGGCCATGTATTGCCTCAGCCTGCTGGTAGGGGTGTTCCCACGACACTGTTGAACAACAAATCCACTAGGTTTTCTAAGTAGCCTGGGAATATAATAAATTATAATCGTGAGAAAAACTTAGTTTAACTTAGAATAACTTTTTTCTAGATTGGAAGTAATTGTACTAATAGAGTGACTGTATAGCTACAGAATAGATTCAGGCCAGTGATGCTGATGGCATTACTATGCAACCAGATGTGTAACATTATGTTTCTGAATGCTTGCTGACACATATTTGTAGCATGTAAGTTAAATAGACTGGTACTCAGGCTAGAAAAGTAAAGGCCTGCATTTGTTTTTGTCCTATAAAATACACAATAGACTTTTTTAAGAACAGTCATGTTGTTTTAACAGTAGTAGCAGACAAAACCTGTGAATGATAGCTAGCTAGTTCTAACCCAGCCCTTGATCATAACTCTCAGTTCCAATACAGCAGAGTCAGAATTTCCCCAGGGCCTGAGATATCGAGAGCAAATGCTAACCCAAACAACATTAATGTTTTTATAAGTAGCTAGCTACCTAACTTGCAAATCTGGATAATGTTATCAATATCTTTGTCTGAGTTGAAATGAATTGGCAAGCCAGCAAACGTTAGCTGGCAAGGATCTTCTTAGCTAGCCAGTGTCAAGTTGAAACATTATTCTTTAGCAAGCTGGCTAATGTTACATCCTATCAAACATTATTGTCAGTTGCAAAGCTACCTATGCAAATCTTCCTCTCTATGATATTAGATACAGTATATCACGTTACACATTAGGGAGAGGCTTTGTATTTAGCTGGGAGGGGTGCATCACTTGAGTGGGTTGAGTCACTGACGTGATCTTCCTGTCTGGGTTGGCGCCCCCCCCTTGGGTTGTGCCGTGCCGGAGATCTTTGTGGGCTATACTCGGCCTTGTCTCAGGATGGTAAGTTGGTGGTTGAAGATATCCCTCTAGTGGTGTGGGGGCTGTGTTTTGGCAAAGTGGGTGGGGTTATATCCTGCCTGTTTGGCCCTGTCCGGGGGTATCATCGGATGGGGCCACAGTGTCTTCTGACCCCTCCTGTCTCAGCCTCCAGTATTTATGCTGCAGAAGTTTGTGTCGGGGGGCTAGGGTCAGTCTGTTTATATCTGGAGTACTTCTCCTGTCTTATCTGGTGTCCTGTGTGAATTTAAGTATGCTCTCTCTCCTTCTCTCTTTCTTTCTTTCTCTCTGTCTGATGACCTGAGCCCTAGGACCATGCCTCAGGACTACCTGGTATGATGACTCCTTGTTGTCCCCAGTCCACCTAGCCAAGCTGCTGCTCCAGTTTCAACTGCGGCTATGGAACCCTGACCTGTTCACCGAACGTGCTACCTGTCCCAGACCTTCTGTTTTCAACTCTCTAGAGAAAGCAGGAGCGGTAGAGATACTCTTAATGATCGGCTATGAAAAGTCAACTGACATTTACTCCTGAGGTGCTGACTTGTTGCACCCTTGACAACTGTTGTGATTATTATTAATTGACCATGCTGGTCATTTATGAACATTTGAACATCTTGGCCATGTTCTGTTATAATCTCCACCCGGCACAGTCAGAAGAGGACTGGCCACCCCTCATAGCCTGGTTGCTCTCTAGGTTTCTTCCTAGGTTTTGGCCATTCTAGGGAGTTTTTCCTAGCCACGTGCTTCTACAACTGCATTACTTGCTGTTTGGGGTTTTAGGCTGGGTTTCTGTACAGCACTTTGAGATATCAGCTGATGTAAGAAGGGCTATATAAATATGTTTGATTTGATTTATCACAGTATCATAGCTAGCTAACTACTCACCACACACCAGTCACCGCCATCATGTCGTACGTTTGTTTTATGTAATCCATTCCTTGCCATCTTGTGCAATATTGTAAAATGCATAAAAAATGTGCAACTTTATGGAAGCCCATTTCCACTTAATATGTGTAGCCTTAGAAATAAGGTTCATGAAATCAATAACTTGCTAAAATCAGATAACATTCACACAAGAATTTTGCGACACCTGCAATGGCATCTGCTAAATATGTGTGTGACCAATAAAATTTGATTTGATATATCATCCATTTCTGATATTCACTTAGATCAGGGGTGTCAAAGTCAAATGGACGGAGGGCCAAATAAAAAATTTAGCTACAAGCCGAGGGCCGGACTGTTCGAATGTTCATTGAAAAATTTTTAAATGACGCATATAGTCTAGTGAACCTAATTGAACCTACTGAAAACCTAACAAATATATTCCAATATGATCAGATAAATAAAGCAATATTTTCTTATGGCTCTGTCAGTAATCTTTAATTTTCAACAGACACAAAAGACAAATTTCCTTTATATAAAAATCCCCATAACATGAACATTAAATGAAAGAAACCGGTATTCAAGGCACCATCAGTAGCCTATATTTTCTATTTTAGCAAAAGTGGGCTAAATTTACTTCAAAGAAAAAACAATAATAGCAATTTTCTATCATCCACTCAACTGAAATATTTTTAAAATATAATTGGATTGAAATACCTTGTGATTTGGCTTTTTTGAACAGAGCCTGTCGAGATTTGAGGCCTCGTTTTAATTCCTCTGCCTTTTGTAGCCTTTGTTCCATGTCCATATTCTTGTTTTTGTCCGCGTGTTTCGTTTCATAATGTCGTCTCAGATTATACTCTTTCAGTACCGCCACACTTTCTCCACACAGAAGACACACAGGTTTTCCAGCTACCTCCGTGAACATATACTCCGACTCCCACCTTGTTTGAAACCCCGGTTCTCAGTGTCCACCTTCCGTTTTGCCATTTTTGATGGGTATCTGAAAGTTAATTTTACTGTGATGCTGACGACTGCTGTGCCAATAAATATTGAAATGAAGCAGCCTACTGCTCGGTGCGTCACCGTTGCATTGTGGGAAATGTAGTATTGGTGCGTGTAAAAGATCTGCGGGCTGCCGGCTTGCTGCGGTCTGCGGGCCGGTTCTAATAATAAATCAAGATCATCCCAGGGGCCGTAAAAAACCTTCTCGCGGGCCGGATGTGGCCCGCGGGCCTTGACTCTGACATATGTGACTTAGATAATTCATTTGATGATACAGCAGTAGCAATACAAGTATATAACATCTATAGAAGAGATAGGAATGCTTATGGGGGAGGTGTTGCTATATTTTTTCAGAGCCATATCCCTGTAATGCTTAGAGAAGATCTCATGTCAAGTGCTGTGGTTCCAGGTTCACCTGCCTCATCTAAAGTCTATTATTTTGGGGTGTTGCTATAGGCCACCAAGTGCTAACAGTATCTAAATAATGTGTGTGAAATACTTGACAGTGTTTGTGATGTAAACAGAGATGTGTACTTTCTTGGAGACCACATTTTTATTAATACTGAAGACATTTTTCGAAAGTGTAACGCCTGTTGGTGGAAGAAGGTGAGGACCAAGATGCAGTGTGGTACGTGTTCATCCTTTTTTATTTGAGCACTGAATAACAAAATAACCATGAGAATAAACAAAACCGAAACAGTTCTGTCTGGCGCAGACACAAAAACAGAAAGCTACCCACAAAAAAAAAACCTACCAGTGTACGGTTCTCAATCAGAGACAACAATAGACAGCTGCCTCTGATTGAGAACCGCACCCTGCCAAACAACAAAGAAAAAACATAGAATGCCCACCCTAGTCACACCCTGGCCTAACCAAAATAGAGAATAAAACCCTCTCTATGTCCCCCCCCAAAGGTGCGGACTCCGGCTGCAAAACCTGACTCTAAAGGAAATGATCCGGGTGGGCCTTCTTTACGGCGGCGGCTCTGGTGTGGGACGTGGACCCCGCTCCACCTTAGGCTTCCGACCCCGGACTGGGGACCCTCGCAGCGGGCCCCGGACAGGCGGGAGACTCTGGCAGCTCCGGACAGGCGGGAGACTCTGGCAGCTCCGGACAGGCGGGAGACTCTGGCAGCTCTGGACAGGCAGGAGACTCTGGCAGCTCCGGACAGGCGGAAGACTCTGACAGCTCCGGACAGGAGGGAGACTCTGGCAGCTCCAGGCAGGAGGGAGACTCTGGCAGCTCCAGGCAGGAGGGAGACTCTGGCAGCTCCGGACAGGTGTCAGGCACAGGACTCACCAGGCTGGGGAGACACACAGGAGACCTGGATCTGGGAGCAGGCACAGGACTCACCAGGCTGGGGAGACATCCATGAGGCCTCTTCCTCCTGAGGCACCGGATAAACTGGGCCATGGAGGCGCACTGGCAGTCTCAAGTGCAAAACTGGCCCCACCCGTTCTGGCTGGATGCCAGCTTCCAACGGCAAATGCGGGACGCTGGCACCGAGCACACCGGCCTATGAATGCTCGGCTGAGACACAGTGCGCATCACCCCATAGCATGGGGCCTGACCAATCCCATGCTCGCCGCACTTCTTCCAATTATTGATAAGCATGCACCTGTTAATAAACTGACTGTTAGAACTGTTAATACTCATCGGATTGATGAGGAATTTAAAAACTGTATGGTTGAAAGAGATGGGGTAGTGTCTAATAAGTCTGGCTGCAAATCTGACTGGCTGACTTACTTCAAATTAAGAAAGTATGTGACGAAATCAACAATTATATATGTATTATGAAGCCAATATTAACGATGTAAAGAATGATGGGGGGAAAACTTTGGAGTATATTAAAGTAAAATTCATTTTCAGGGCTCTCTCCCTATCCAATTTCCAACTGAAATACAGAGCCCATGGGACACAATTTCGACACAGCCATAGCCATAACAAATGAGCAGTGATGTCATTCACATAATAATTGTTTTTATTATTGATAATGCTGCCACACAACTCTGCACAAGTTTATAACAACTGTGGTTAAGAATTTTGGTTCTGTTAAAACAGAGGGAGACGTACAACTAGGTGAGTTCCTAGCTATATAAGCTAAACCTTAGATACGGCTTCATTCACCAAACTCATCTTGACCTTCCAGGACACCACACACCCGTTTTCCACTGCCAAGGAAGCTCAAGACTTCTTCGAGAAGAACATCAAATCCAACACACAAGGGGACAAGCAAACAATTGAAACACCCATGACTGGCTCATTATTCAGGTATACTATCCATGCACAATCATGCAGCCTAGCCAATGGCTTTAATGCTGCACCCAGCATAAGACAATGATGAGGATACCCCTCATCTGCGGGTACAAGGAACAAGGAAAGGGAAGGAGGAAGGCTTTATAGACAGGGACATCTGGATGGGGAGCGGGTAGGTTTCCCAGTGGGTTCTGCTTTTTATTTTACATCTACAGGCTTATCAACACTAGATAACAATTACATTTTAGAAAAGCAATGGCAACACTAGCTATTCTCTCAGGGAATTTGAAAGGCCTTAATATCCCTATCAAGCGTTCCAGCTGTCTTGATATTGTAGCAAGAAACCATGTTGATATAGCAATGCTCCAAGAAACACACCTGCTCCAAAAGGACAATTTGTACAAATTGGCTGCTTTTTCATCAGCCCCAAACAAACTAAAGTGGTAATCATAATGATACATAAGAAACTCAAAATCACCATCCTTGGTAAAGGTGAAGACCAAGAAGGTAGAATCACTTTCCTTAAATGTATCCATATTGGAAAGAAAATGTCCTTTGTTAATGTGTATGCTCCAAATTCATATGATCTTGTGTTTTTTGATTCTCTGAACAGCATATTGTTAGAATGAACTGAATTTCAACTGGTTATTAGGACAGACATGAATGCCATTCTGGACATGCGCAACAAATCTAATAAGACCAACTATAATCCACAGGCAACCAAGATTCTCCAACATACAGTATACTATCTGATTACAACCTCATTGATAGCAAAACATTTGAAGAGAACACCTTCTATTCAATTAGGCACAAAACATTCTCATACTATTATCTACTGCTCTATTTTCTTTAATCAAGAAATTCAAAATATGAGCCTATCTGATTATTATACTTATTACTGCCAGATACAAATGCCAGAATCTCCTAAAAGAGCTACATGATGGCAGTTTAATATTTCCTTACTACAAAATCCTACTTTCTGTGAACATTTTGAAACTGAATTTAATTAATTTATAATGATTAACAAGAATTCAGTAGATGATCCTCAGATTTTATGGGACACCATTAAAGGTTTTATTAAAAAACAATGCAACTGCATTTGCATCTGGGCTGAATAAATCACAATTAAAGAAGGTATCAGAAGTAGAAAACTTGTTAACGATGTTAAAGCATTCTCAACAAACACTTTCTTCAGACCAGGTAGTGAATACTCTTGAAAGTCCAGACAGAACTAAATCTATTGATAACACAAGGAGCAGAATTTGCCATCCATCGAGTTAGACTCAACCATTAATTCCATTGTAATTTATCCAGTCGTCTGTCTACTGGCTAACAAGCTTCGCAGTTATGATCAGTTATTGCAACATCTGAATCTGAATTAGGTGAGTTACTATCAGAAGCTAAATTAATCAACCAAAGATGATCCTGTTTATATGAAGAACTGTACACCTCTGATTGTAAATCCACACTAAGCCAGATCAAGTCCTTTTTAAACTATATAACTATATAAAGTCCTCGTCTCTCAACTGAGGATGCTGGCTTGCTGGTGATCCCATCTCACCTCCCCTATTTTTTTTTCTATGTGGCCCCTGGCCCAGGCAATTTGATAATTGAAAGAAATTACACCAATATCTCTCAATTCTACGGATCACGTCATATCATTCATTATATGTCGATTATATCTTACTTTATCTAGACAATGTATCTCAATCCCTCCCAAAAGCTTTGAAGATCATAGACAAATTCAGCTCCATCAAGTTATAAAATAAATGTAATCAAATCTGTCTTACTGCCTCTCAAGACCCTGATAGAGGACTCCATCTCTACTTATGGAATCCCAATCCTTTCCCATTTAAAATATCTGGGAATAGATATATTTACTTCCTTAGATAAAACCAGGAAGTTTTATCGAGATTATAATCAATCAACAGGATTCTAAAATCAATTCAATCTGACCTCAGTAGATAGACTAATATTCCAGTAGCTTTAACCGGCAGAATATCTATTGTCAAAATGAATATATTCCACAACTTAATTTCTGTTGTTCAATGGCTTCGGTTGTCTCCCCCTTCTGGCTATTGGGATAAAGTCCATAGTGCGTTTTCTAAATGGATATGGAAAGGTAATTGTGCCCGTATAAAATAAACAAACTTGCAAATCGGGAAAGATGTAGGACTATCCGTACCACATGTTTAATTGTATTTCCAGGCACTAGTATTTCGTCCCACCCTGAATGGGTTTCGACATGATTCGTTCACCCCTTTAATGAGTATAGAGAGAAATGTGGTATATCCTATTGCCCTGGAAGAGTTGGTCTTCACTGATATATCCCTTAAACAACGTAAACTACACTTTGGTACTATTATTGCTCACATAATTTTTATTTTGTGCAAAACTGAAAAAAAATGTAAGAGGGAATCAGAATGGCACGCCCGTACTCCAATATTTCCCAATAACACCTTGCGATCTGGAGGACAGCTTTTTGCATCTCCCAATGGTCCAAATTTGGAATCGATACCCATTCCAAGATTTCAAAGACATACACTTTGCCAGGCAAATCCGTTTCTCTATATTTACAACTTAGGCCAGCTATTGCTGACTACAAACAATCTATAACTGGGCTAATAACTCACTAATAAGCAAAGGATATTTATTTTAAAAGTGCACAAGTGGCTACATGCAGCTCTCACTTTGATCTCAAAAGAAGTTCATCTACTCATGACTGCTCATCCTGTAAACCAGTGGTTCCCAAACTTTTTATAGTACCGTACCCCTTCAAACATTCAACCTCCAGCTGCGTACCCCCTCTAGCACCAGGGTCAGCGTACTCTCAAATGTTGTTTTTGTCATCATTATAAGCCTGCCACACACACAATATACGATACATTTATTAAATATAAGAATAAGTGTGAGTTTTTGTCACAACCAGGCTCATGGGAAGTGACAAAGAGCTCTTATAGGACCAGGGTACAAATAATAATATAATAATAATCAATCATTTTCCTCTTTATTTAGCCATCTTACATATAAAACCTTATTTGTTCATCACAAATTGTAAATACCTCACCAAAGGGTAATGAGAAGGGTATGCTTGAAAGGCTGCACATAACTCTGCAATGTTGGGTTGTATTGGAGAGAGTCTCAGTCTTAAATCATTTTACACACACAGTCTGTGCCTGTATTTAGTTTTCATGCTAGTGAGGTCCGAGAAACCACTCTCACGTAGGTACGTGGTTGCATAGGGCATCAGTGTCTTTAACAGCGCATTTGCCAAGGCAAGAAACTCTGAGCACAGCCATATCCAGAAATCTGGCAGTGGCTTGTGATTAAATTCAATTTTCACAGAACCGCTTGTTGCAATTTCGATGAGGCTCTCTTGTTCAGATTTTTGTATTTCTTTAATTTAGATATCGGTAAGTTGACTTGACACAGGGCATGAAAGGGATAACAAATCCAGTTGTTTGTGTCGTCCGTTTCAGGAAAGTACCTGCATAATTGCGCACCCAGCTCACTCAGGTGCTTCGGTATATAACATTTGACATTGTCCGTAAGCTTGACTTCATTTGCGCACAAAAACATGTACGATGATGGAAAGACATGTGTGTTGTCCTTGTTAATGCAGACAGAAAAGAGCTACAGCTTCTTAATCATAATCTCAATTTTGTCCCGCACATTGAATATAGTTGCGGAGAGTCCCTGTAATCCTAAATTCAGATCATTCAGGCGAGAAAAAACATCACCCAGATAGGCCAGTCGTGTGAGAAACTCATCATCATGCAAGCGGTCAGGTAAGTGAAAATTAGGGTCAGTAAAGGAAACTTTGAGCTCGTCTCTCAATTTTAAAAAATGTGTCAATACTTTGCCCATAACCAGCGCACTTCTGTATGTTGCAAAAGCGTTACATGGTTGTTGCCCATATCATTGCATAATGCAGAAAATACACGAGAGTTCAGTGGCCTTGCTTTAACAAAGTTAACCATTTTCACTGTAATGTCCAAAACGTCTTTCAAGCTGTCAGGCATTCCCTTGGCAGCAAGAGCCTCTTGGTTGATGCTGCAGTGTCCCCAAGTGACGTCAGGAGCAACTGCTTGCACACACGTTACCACTTCACTATGTCTCCCTGTCATGGCTTTTGCACCATCAGTACAGATACCAACGCATCTTGACCACCAAAGTCCATTTGATGTCACAAAGTTGTCCAGTACTTTAAAAATATCCTCTCATGTTGTCCTGGTTTCCAGTGGCTTGCAGAAGAGGATGTCTTCCTTAATTGACCCCCCATAAACGTAACAGACATATACCAGGAGCTGAGCCAGGCCCACCACGTCTGCTGACTCATCCAGCTATAACGCATATAATTCACTGGCTTGTATGTGAAGCAGTTATTGCTGCAAAACATCTCCTGCCATGTCACTGATGCATCATGAAACAGTGTTGTTTGATGAAGGCATTGTTTGTATAGGTTTTTTGTCCTTTTCCCCTAGCATTGTCCCAGCCATATCCGCGCAACATGATGAATTAAGTCTTCTACAATAGTATGGGGCTTGCCTGTCAAATCAAATCAAATGTATTTATATAGCCCTTCTTACATCAGCTGGCATATCAAAGTGCTGTACAGAAACCCAGCATAAAACCCCAAACAGCAAGCAATGCAGGTGTAGAAGCACGTGGCTAGGAAAAACTCCCTAGAAAGGCCAAAACCTAGGAAGAAACATAGCGAGGAACCAGGCTATGAGTGGTGGCCAGTCCTCTTCTGGCTGTGCCGGGTGGAGATTATAACAGACCATGGCCAAGATGTTCAAATCAGCTGGGCTTGACAATCTGGACCCTCTCTTTCTAAAATGATCCTTCTCCATTGTTGCAACCCCTATTACCAGTCTGTTCAACCTCTCTTTCATTTCGTCTGAGATCCATGAAGATTGGAAAGCTGCCACGGTATTCCCTCTTTCAAAGGGGGTGACACTCTAGACCCAAACTGTTACAGACCTATGTCCATCCTGCCCTGCCTTTCTAAAGTCTCTGAAAGCCAAGTTAATAAACAGATCACTGACCATTTAGAATCCCGCCATACCTTCTCCGCTGTGCAATCCGGTTTCCGAGCTGGTCACGGGTGCACCTCAGCCACGCTCAAGGTACTAAACGATATCATAACCGCCATCGATAAAAAACAGTACTGTGCAGCCATCTCATTCGATCTTGCCAAGGCTTTTGACTCTGTCAATCAACATATTCTTATTGGCAGACTCAATAGCCTTGGTTTCTCAAATGACTGCCTCGCCTGGTTCACCAACTACTTCGCAGATATAGTTCAGTGTGTCAAATCGGAGGGCCTGTTGTCCGGGTCTCTTGCAGTCTCTATGGGGGTACCACAGGGTTCAATACTCGGGCCAACTCTTTTCTCTGTATATATCAAAGATGTCTCTTTTGCTGTGGGTGATTCCCTGATCTACCTCTACGCAGACGACACCATTCTGTATACACCTGGCCCTTCTGTGGACACTGTGTTAACTAACCTCCAAACCTCCATTACAACACTCCTTCCGTAGCCTCCAACTGCTCTTGACTTCTTGAAACTCCCCATCCCGGATCCGGGTTTGTGACTAAAGCCTCAGGCTCATTAGCATAACGCAACGTTAACGATTTCTGAAAATCGCAAATAAAATGAAAATAATGCGTCTGCTCTCAAGCTTAGCCTTTTCTTAACACTGTCATCTCAGATTTTCAAAATATGCTTTTGAACCATAGAAATTGACTAATTTGTGTAAGAGTATGCAAAGCTAGCATAGCATTTTGAGTAGCATTTAGCACGCAACATTTTCACAAAATCCAGATAACCAAATAAATAAAATCATTTACCTTTGAAGAGCTTCTGATGTTTTCAATGAGGAGACTCTCAGTTACATACCAAATGCGCAGTTTTTCCTGAAAGCGTCTGTGTGTAGGAGAAATCGTTCCGTTTTCTACATTGCGTCTGGCTACCGAAACGAACCGAAAATTCAGTCACCTACAACGTAAAACTTTTTCCGGATTAACTACATAATATCGACCGAAACATGGCAAACGTTGTTTGGAATCAATCCTCAAGGTGTTTTTTCACATATCTCTTCATTGATATGCAGTTCGTGGAAGCTTGCTTTCCTCTCTGTATCCCATGGAAAAATACTGGCAGGTGACTTTAGCGCACCAATTTTGGCGCAGGACACCGGGCGGACACCTGGTAAATGTGGTCTCTTATGGTCAATCTTCCAATGATCTGCCTACAAATACGTCACAATGCTGCAGACACCTTCGGGAAACGACAGAAAGGGCAGGCTCATTCCTCTCGCATTCACAGCCATATAAGGAGACAATGGAAAACAGAGCCTCAAAAATCCTGCTCATTTCCTGGATGCCATCTCATCTTGGTTTTGCCTGAAGCTCACGTTCTAGGGCACGCACAGAGAATATCTTGGTCGTTCTGGACACGTCAGAGTGTTTTCTTTCGAATGCTATCAATTATATGCATAGTCGAGCATCTTTTTGTGACAAAATATCTTGTTTAAAACGGGAACGTTTTTCATCCAAAAATGAAATAGCGCCCCCATAGATGTAAGAGGTTAAACGCTAGCAAAACCAAATGCATGCTCCTCAACCGTCCGCTGCCCGCACCCGCCCAACTAGCATCACTACTCTGGACGGTGAAATAAAAAATAAATAAAAAATGTTCATAAATGACCAGCATGGTCAAATAATAATAATCACAGTAGTTGAGCAACAGGTCAGCACCTCGGGAGTAAATGTAATTTGGCTTTTCATAGCTGATCATTGAGTGTATCTCTACCGCTCCTGCTGTCGCTAGGGAGTTGAAAACAGCAGGTCTGGGACAGGTAGCACGTCCGGTGAACAGGTCAGGGTTCCAAAGCCGCAGGCAGAACAGTTGAAACTGGAGCAGCAGCACGGCCAGGTGGACTGGGGACAGCAAGGAGTCATTATGCCAGGTAGTCCTGAGGCATGGTCCTAGGGCTCAGGTCCTCCGAGAGAGAGAAAGAAAGAAAGAGTGAATGAGAATTAGAGAGAGCATACTTAAATGTACACAGAACACCAGATAAGACAGGAGAAATACTCCAGATATAACAGACTGACCCTAGACCCCCGACACATAAACTACTACAGCATAAATACTTGAGGCTGAGACAGGAGGGGTCGGAAGACACTGTGGCCCCATCCAACAATACCCCTGGACAGGGCCAAACAGGCAGGATATAACCCCACCTACTTTGCCAAAGCACAGCCCCCACACCACTAGAGGGATATCTTCAACCACCAACTTACCATCCTGAGACAAGGCCGAGTATAGCCCACAAAGATCTCCACCACTCAGTAGCTCACCATAAGATGCTTCTAGCCCCTTCTTATTAATGGTATCTGTTGCTTTTATACATGTCTTACTACTCAAAAGTTGTCTTTATTTTCGCTCAAAAAACTCATGTGACTTATTTTTCGAATTGTCATGTGTCGTTTCTAAATGTCTGCGCAAGAGTGAAGGTTTCTCGCAAGAGAGTAACAGTTAATATGATTGGATGTTGATTATTTGACTAGGCTACCTGTATTTGACGTTGTGTTGTTATTTCTCGGAACACTAGATGGTTTAATTTTATTTTTGGCAGTGAAACAAGTCTACTCAGGCGAGAGAAAAAACTCACCCAAATGCATAGCCCCTTTGGAAAATAGAAATGTACTGTTTGAAAATGTGAAGAATAGAAAAATAAAAAATATTTATATATATGCAGTGCCTTGCGAAAGTATTCGGCCCCCTTGAACTTTGCGACCTTTTGCCACATTTCAGGCTTCAAACATAAAGATATAAAACTGTATTTTTTTGTGAAGAATCAAAAACAAGTGGGACACAATCATGAAGTGGACATTTATTGGATATTTCAAACTTTTTTAACAAATCAAAAACTGAAAAATTGGGCGTGCAAAATTATTCAGCCCCCTTAAGTTAATACTTTGTAACGCCACCTTTTGCTGCGATTACAGCTGTAAGTCGCTTGGGGTATGTCTCCATCAGGTTTGCACATCGAGAGACTGAAAGTATTTCCCATTCCTCCTTGCAAAATAGCTCGAGCTCAGTGAGGTTGGATGGAGAGCATTTGTGAACAGCAGTTTTCAGTTCTTTCCACAGATTCTCGATTGGATTCAGGTCTGGACTTTGACTTGGCCATTCTAACACCTGGATATGTTTATTTTTGAACCATTCCATTGTAGATTTTGCTTTATGTTTTGGATCATTGTCTTGTTGGAAGACAAATCTCTGTCCCAGTCTCAGGTCTTTTGCAGACTCCATCAGGTTTTCTTCCAGAATGGTCCTGTATTTGGCTCCATCCATCTTCCCATGAATTTTAACCATCTTCCCTGTCCCCGCTGAAGAAAAGCAGGCCCAAACCATGATGCTGCCACCACCATGTTTGACAGTGGGTATGTTGTGTTCAGGGTGATGAGCTGTGTTGCTTTTACGCCAAACATAATGTTTTGCATTGTTGCCGAAAAGTTCAATTTTGGTTTCATCTGACCAGAGCACCTTCTTCCACATGTTTGGTGTGTCTCCCAGGTGGCTTGTGGCAAACTTTAAACAACACATTTTATGATTATCTTTAAGAAATGGCTTTCTTCTTGCCACTCTTCCATAAAGGCCAGATTTGTGCAATATACGACTGATTGTTGTCCTATGGACAGAGTCTCCCACCTCAGCAGTAGATCTCTGCAGTTCATCCAGAGTGATCATGGGCCTCTTGGCTGCATCTCTGATCAGTCTTCTCCTTGTATGAGCTGAAAGTTTAGAGGGATGTCCAGGTCTTGGTAGATTTGCAGTGGTCTGATACTCCTTCCATTTCAATATTATCTCTTGCACAGTGCTCCTTGGGATGTTTAAAGCTTGGGAAATCTTTTTGTATCCAAATCCGGCTTTAAACTTCTTCACAACAGTATCTCGGACCTGCCTGGTGTGTTCCTTGTTCTTCATGATGCTCTCTGCGCTGTTAACGGACCTCTGAGACTATCACAGTGCAGGTGCATTTATACGGAGACTTGATTACACACAGGTGGATTGTATTTATCATCATTAGTCATTTAGGTCAACATTGGATCATTCGGAGATCCTCACTGAACTTCTGGAGAGAGTTTGCTGCACTGAAAGTAAAGGGGCTGAATAATTTTGCACACCCAATTTTTCAGTTTTTGATTTGTTAAAAAAGTTTGAAATATCCAATAAATGTCGTTCCCCTTCATGATTGTGTCCCACTTGTTGATTCTTCACAAAAAAATACAGTTTTATATCTTTATGTTTGAAGCCTGAAATGTGGCAAAAGAAAAGGTCGCAATGTTCAAGGGGGCCGAATACTTTCGCAAGGCACTGTATATGTATATTTATTTTTAATTTTTAATGTGAACATTACATTTTTAATTTTATATTTTTATTTGGGTACCCCAACGACATTGTGCGTACTACTCTGATGCGTTTTGCCTACAACAAAATATCTTGCAGAGATAGTTTTGCATACTAAGTTTGCATACTGTAGTTTATTTTGTTTTATTGAAAGTGGCAAATATTCAGTTGATTCGATCCCAATTGCCACAGTAAAGGGAAACATTGATAGTGTTAATTAACAGGGAAAACTCTAGAAAGTTGAGTGATGTTCAGTCTCATGTTTCTCTCCGTGGGCTGACACTGTATTTCGGGCTGCTGCGTTTGCAGATGAGAGGGAACATTGGTTGGTGGTACAGTAACCAAAACATGTAGGAAATCACTGCTGTACACCATAACCTCATTTGAATTAATGGACACCCAACAGAATGTGATCTTCCGGAATGCAGGCAATTATTAATCGCTGGCAGTAACAAATTACCTTCATCTATCTACCTCAGTGATGTTGTTAATCATGCAGGAAAAAAGTGCAGGGAATGAGGACATCCATGTGTTTTAAATTACAGCATTGGTCTGGGTGTCTGAAATGAGCATTTGCTTCAACATATTGCTGAACGAACTGTATACAGATAAAAATGTATACTGTTGCAAAATAAGAACCAGCATCTTTCTACTTCACATGCTCCTGTTGAAGGCCCTGCTTTTCAGGATGTGACTTTTAGGATGTTAAGACAACCATCTCTTACAATGTGTGTATAAAACGTTTGTTATGCACAATGTGCAGGTTTCATAACAAATTTGGATGTTTATTATTATTATTTTTTTCACCTTTATTTAACCAGGTAGGCCAGTTGAGACCAAGTTCTCATTTACAACTGCGACCTGGCCAAGACAAAGCAAAGCAGTGTGACAAAAACAACAACACAGAGCTACACATACACAAATGTACAGTTAATAACACAATAGAAACATCTATGTACAGTATGTGCAAATATAGAAGAGTAGGGAGGCAAGGCAATAAATAAGCCATGGAGGTGAAATAATTAAAATTTAGCATTAACACTGGAGTGATAGATGTGCAGATGATGATGTGCAAGTAGAGATACTAGGGTGAAAAAGAGCAAGATGATAAGTAAAAATATGGGGATGTGGTAGTTGGGAGTGCTATTTACAGATTGGCTGTGTACAGGTACAGTGATCTGTAAGCTGCTCTGACAGCTGATGCTTAAAGTTAGAGAGGGAGATATAAGACTCCAGCTTCAGTGATTTTTGCAATTCGTTCCAGTCATTGGCAGCAGAGAACTGGAAGGAAAGGCGGCAAAAGGAAGTGTTGGCTTTGGGGGTGACCAGTGAAATATACCTGCTGGAGCGTGTGCTATGGGTGGGTGTTGCTATGATGACCAGTGAGCTGAGATAAGGTGGGGCTTTACCTAGCATAGACTTATAGATGACCTGGAGCCTGTGTGTTTGGCGACAAATATGTAGTGAGGACCAACCAACGAGAGCATACAGGTCGCAGTGGTGGGTATTACAGGGGGCATTGCTGACAAAACGGATGGCACTGTGATAGACTACATCCAGTTTGCTGAGAAGTGTTGGAGGCTATTTTGTAAATGACATCGCCGAAGTCAAGGATCGGTAGGCTAGTCAGTTTTACAAGGGTATGTTTGGCAACATGAGTGAAGGTGGCTTTGTTTTGTGAAATAGAAAGCCGATTCTAGATTTAATTTTGGATTGGAGATACAGTCAAACCAGACACCTACCATCCAGAGTAATGATGCTTGTCGGGCGGCAGGGTGCGGGCAGCAATCAGTTGAAGAGCATGCACTTAGTTTTACTTGCATTTAAAAGCAGTTGGAGGCCTCAGAAGGAGTGTTGTATGACATTGAAGCTTGTTTGGAGGTTTGTTAGCACAGTGTCCAAAGAAGGGCCAGATGTATACAGAATGGTGTAGTCGGTGTAGAGGTGGATCAGAGAATCACCAGCAGTAAGAGCGACATCATTGAGATATACAGAGAAAATAGTCGGCCCGAGAATTGAACCCTGTGGCACCACCCATAGAGACTGCCAGAGGTCCGTACAACAGGCCCTCCGATTTAACACACTGAACTCTATCACAGTGAACCAGGCAAGGCAGTCATTTGAGAAGTCAAGGCTATTGAGTCTGCCTAAAAGAATGCGGTGATTGACAGAGTCGGAGCCTTGGCCAGGTCGATGAAGACGACTGCACTGTACTGTCTTTTATTGATGGCGGTTATGATATCGTTTAGGACGTTGAGTGTGGCTGAGGTGCACCCATGACCAGCTCGGAAACCAGATTGCATAGTGGAGAAGGTACGTTGGGATTCAAAATGGTCGGTGATCTGTTTGTTAACTTGGCTTTTGAAGATATTAGAAAGGTGGGGCAGGATGGATATAGGTCAATAACAGTTTGAGTCTAGAGTGTCTCCCCCTTTGGAAAGGGGAATAACCGCGGCAGTTTTCCAATCTTTGGGGATTTGCTTTTCCAATAGTGAAGGAGTTCCCACACATGCTGAGCACTTGTTGGCTGCTTTTCCTTCACTCTGCGGTCCAACTCATCCCAAACCATCTCAATTGGGTTGAGGCTGGGTGATTGTGGAGGCCAGGTCATCTGATGCAGCACTCTACCACTCACCTTGGTCAAATAGCCCTTACACTGCCTGGAGGTGTGTTTTAGGTCATTAGCCTGTTGAAAAATAAATGACAGTCCCATTAAGAGCAAACCAGATGGGAAGGCATATCGCTGCAGAATGCTGTGGTAGCCATGCTGGTTAAATGTGTCTTGAATTCTAAATAAATGACAGTGTTACCAGCAAAGCACCCCCACACCTCCTCCTCCATGCTTCACGGTAGGAACCACACATGCGGAGATCCTCCGTTCACCTACTCTGCGTCTCACAAAGACATGGTGTTTGGAGCAAAAAATCTCACATTTGGACTCATCAGAGCAAAGGACAGAGAGAGGGAGAGAGAGAGAGAGCGAGAGAGAGAGAGAGAGAGAGAGAGAGAGAGAGAGAGAGAGAGAGAGAGAGAGAGAGAGAGAGAGAGAGAGAAAAATGAAATATGTAATTCTTCCCCTGAACAAGACAGTTAAACCACTGTTCCTATGCTGTCATTGTAAATGAGAATTTGTACTTTACTGACTTGCCTAGTTAAATTAAAAACGTATATACATAACCTCTTTTTTTTATTTTAGCTTCTGTACTTGAACTATTTCTACATCATTACAACACTGCATAAAGACATAATATGACATTTGAAATGTCTTTTTTATTTTGGAACTTTTGTGAGTGTGATTGTTACTGTTAATTTTTTATTGCTTATTTAACTTTTGGTTATTATCTATTTCACTTGCTTTGGCAATGTAAACATGTGCCTCCCATACCAATAACGCCCCTTAAATTGAAATTGAGAGAGAAAGAGTAAGAGAGAGAGTGAGTCTGTAAGTAAATCTGAGCCACTCCATTTAGTATGATATGTTATGTTTGGTATGGTTAGATAAGACAGGTGGTTACTTAAGGCAAAATTAAAAGAGGGTGGTTGGTCAGGGCGGGTGTGTAGGCATATAATGCAAACGTCTAACATGCGAGTTTGAATCTTATCAAGGACTTTTCAACAACTTACTACTTTTTTAGCTACTTTGCAACCACTTAGCATGTTAGCTAACCCTTCCCCTAACCCTTTTAGCTAACCCGTTGCCTTACCCTAACTACCCTTTAAGCTAACACTTCCCTTAGCCCTAACCTTAACCCTTTAACCTAACTCCTAAATGTAACCCAAGCTAATGTTAGCGATCTAGCTAACTTTAGCCATTTAGCCAGAATTCGTAATATATCATACGTTTTTCAATTCGTAACATAACTTAATACGAATTGTAATTCGTAACATATAATAAAAAATGGGTGATGGACATCCACAAATGAATACATACCATACTACACGTAACATGGAATACTAACCAAAGTATCTCGGATTTACATACGGAATAATACTAAATGCTCTGAGACCATGTTGCAACCCAGAATTTGGTGCATGCTCCACAGTGCCACTGTAGGGCTGTCAGTGGTTGGATGAGGCGCAGAGTCGGAACATAGGCTACACAAGTTGTGGTGGAGGGAGTGAGTGAGTGCATGCTTAAATACTGTATAACAGGCTACATGACCAAAGGCCATGCCAAGTAAAGGTGGAGCAGCGACTGCGTGGCAAGATTCTTATCGATTGTTTTTAGAATCTACGCATTGTTATGCTTAACATTCGGGAACGAACGTCAAGATTCTGAAAAAATGCTATTTGAGAGAAAACCTGGCGTCTCTCATTCTCGTGTGCATATGAGAAAATCGTCGTGGAGTTCATGTGTCTTATTCGACGAAGTGGCAATGTTTAGAGCTTGCGGAGGGGCAGCCCTTTGGAGTCTGGCTTTATATTTACTGTAATAGTTAGTCAGATGTAAAGCATAGGTTGAACGAGAAAATAGACAGAGACCGTGCGTCAGACACGTGCTGAATGTAGCCTACACAGGGGCCGGTTACCCTCTGGATTTATTTTCTCGCTGTAATACAAAGTAGCGGCTCCAAAGGATGCAGGTGAAAAAACAGAGGGGTTCGGACAGGAGCACAGGAGAGGGTACCCGTAAAAAGTCTTCATGCTTCTCAAACATCAAGATATTTTTGATATCGGAATGTGCCCTGATGTTGGCACAGGGCACTGTTGGAGCCTACCTGGTGAGTGAAACAGTTTAAGCGGTGTCATTACGTCTGTGATGTCTCTCGTGAGAACATCTTTCCAGACTCAGGTTTCATATGAATTCTAATACTTTGGGCCATTTTATCTTAGCTATAACTCCGCGCCAGTACTGAGCATGTAAGCAAAGTAGGCTATCTGTCATGAAACGGGCAACAGCTATGACATAATGAGATACGTTTTACCCGGTTTAAAGCAGGCTTGACATACACCGGTGTTTTAAATACGCAGTAGCCAGTGCCCATGCCAGGCTAGCCAACATGTGAACTCAATATTCAATTCGAAACCAATTTTCGTCTGGTTGAGGAGTTTAACCTTGTCCATATGTCCACAGCTAACATAGCCTATTTTCCCTCTGTCAAAACAAACCTGTTAATGATGGTTTGTTCTCCTAATGCCGCACCTAAATAATCCAAGTACCCAAAATAACAGTGATTCCGTAGAGGACAACCATTTACAGGTGATTTGTTAGTTTATGCGGCAAATGGGCCATATAGCTGTAATATACATGTAATATGCTGCAATAACACAATCTATTGGTGTAGCTGGATAAGTGAAATTATAGGCCCCTACCTGTATTATCAGAGTGCCAGGCTTGAAAGCAATGCTATCTTGTTTAAGAAGAGCAGACAAGCCTATTCAACTATTTTATCTCAAGTTCACACCTGATGCTTTTGATATGCTATAGGCCTACTCTTTTGAACCGTTTAAATCGTTTTAGTCCTAATAGGTCCTCCTTACAGAAATATTTTCTATGCTCCCTTCTCAAATTCAGTTGATGTTTTGGTGATGTTTATAGTAGGGCATTTTAAGTCACGAAGTGGTATGGTGGGCTAGTGCCACTTCCCAGGGAAATCAAAGATGTAAACTGAAATGCTTTGACCTTATTTGGAGTGGAACGTGTTATCTATTCTGTGCCACTGAACCAAAAGCCTCCTCCTGACCATGGGAACAGTGTAGCCTATGTGGATGAGGCATGTTGGTATCCAGTCAGAATTTCCCCTGTAAGGAGTGGACTTGGATTGTTGAGTCAAATGTACAATTAACAAGAATTCACCACTTCCTGCCTTTGATATGAAGTTTAATGACCCCAAATTATTGAGAGGAATGTTTTCCAAAGTAATTGGTACTTCGTTTTTTTCTATCTATTTTATTCTATTTTTATAACATGTTGTTATAACATGGTTTAAAAAATAATCTATTTAGATGGACTAACTTTCTAACTCTACTTGCTTGTGAACCAAGTAACATTATCATCAAATTGGGCCTACAACCAGTAGTCTCCAACCTTTTCTCTCTGACTTGGATGGAACATTGCACACATTTTTCTGTGATGTGTCTCTCTGCTATGTACAGACTCGCCGGTCACAGTGGAAGGAATGGGTCTATCAGGATTCCTCTGTGTGATAATTGGTCTAGTTATGTCTCATTGAATTGAATGTAGTTGAAACGGGAATATGTCTCATCTGCAGCAGTGGCTGCAGGGGACTCTGATGGCTTTTATACATAGGCACTTATAGCTTAGCTTAGCTAGAATGTTTACACCTACAGTATAACTACCATTTAAAGCCCTGTCTCACTTTGACTATGTAAATATTTTCAACTACACTTTCCAGGAGGTTATTCTAAAGAAGGTTAAACCACATTTAACTAATACGGGTACACTTTATACTGGTGAGTAAAGATTAGCAAATTATGGATCTGAGAGGGAAGCGCATTAACAGACCTTCAGCCATGCTCTATCGCTGTCAGCACAGGTAGTCTCTTTCACATGGCACCTGCTCCATTTGCATGGGCTGGAAACCAGGCACCAGCTACAAGGACAAGCTGATGACAATGTCATGACTTTATTTGAGGTCCTCCTGTGTCAGAGCTATTGTTGTATACATGATAGGGTGAAGCAACTTAAAGTGTGTGCTGGTAGCCAGGGAGCCAGCCTGGAAGTCATGGGTCATGGCCTATACTCTTGCTCTACATTAGCAGCTTACAATTTACTTTTTCCCAGGCAACATAGTCTCTGTGTAAACAGTCAGTGCACATACCTGCATAGACAATCACTCTCAACACTATGGGGTTGGGGTTGACTCTCAGCTTCCCTAGTTTAATTTTGACAATGATCTGGAAATGGTGTGTAAACCTACCATAAGTTTTTAGTTCTCGGAAATTCAGCAGAACTCTGTGGTTTCAGCCCACGTTGAATGTTGTGGTGACAGTGGTGAATTTGTTTGCTGTTACGTGCTCCATCTACGCATTGCAAAACAGGCTGAACTGTCTATGTACTTTATAATTTCCCCTGCATATATTCGATTTTCAAACCCAACATTAGTAGTTGATTATATTAATTCTACACTAAGTGTGAGACTTTAATGCGTTCAGGTTAAGCTATAGTTAAAGTTTGGTGTTACTACCTCGCCCTCTCCAATCTTGCAACTTGCCAAAACCTAATATTTTGGAATTAGACAGGGTTCTGTAAAGGCTTCTGGCAGACACTGAATTGCCCTTTTGAAAGGGCGTCTAGACAGCATAGGAACCTGAGACGCACTTCAACAGTTTTAGTTAGCAAAGGGCTGTAGTTATGTCATAAACCGTGCTTACACAAGCCTCATCCGCTTGTTAAAAAAGGGTGTGGGGCTTGCATCCTCTCATTCTGGACAGGTGAGGTAATGTTGAGGCTAAATGGTCACATTGTCCATGAAAACACAGCCAGACAAGTTTGCATTGTAACCATGCTGCAATAAATACAACAAACCTTCCTGACTAACTGTGTTTACTTTTGAGTTCAAGATTCCAGGTGTATCTTAACTAGATTTCTGTAGCTAGAGTTACTCATCTGTCTGCAATGTATACAGTCTTTTTAGATAACATAGACCTAACTATAAATATTTATTTTCAATTATTGAGTCTAGAAATGCAGTATATTTTAGTAAAATGCTTTGATGGCAGAGTGCATATACAACACATGGAATTTGGGGGACGGGTGCTCTTCTAAACTCACTGCTGTCAGGCCCACTGGTGCTCGAGTCTAGTCTGGGCAAGAGATGACATGATATGGTCTGCTTGGCCTTTGCTGCCATTCCTCTGCTGTGGTGTGGTGGTGAAGTGGAGGTTCGGGAGTCTGTGCTGGTGTCTGCTGATAGGCCTTGTACATAGGATGACTGACATCACTACATTAATTTATAACACTTAAAAAAAATGTATATATATATTTATTTAACTAGGCGAGTCAGTTAAGAACAAATTCGTATTTACAATGACAGCTTCCCCCGGCCAAACCCTAACTTGGACGATGCTGGGCCAATTGTGCGCCACCCAATGGGACTTCCAATTACAGCCAGTTGTGATACAGCCTGGTATTCAACTAGGGTCTGTAGTGACGCCTCTAGCACTAAGATGCAGAGCCTTAGACTGCTGCACCACTCAGAAGCCCAACCTGTGGTCGTGTTCAAATTGAATCAAAGTGTAGGTAGTTGAATTAGTATAGTTATTTCTCAGTCACACCTGCCATTTAAAGTAATCACTTTGTAAAGTCACAGAGAGAAGAAGATCATTTTTCCTACTGGCAATGGCATCCTTCTCTAAGTTAGCTGTTATTTTCCTGTCCCCACGGCTCCTAAGAGGAGCTTAATTTAGCATGTTAGCCTGTTGGACATCACTGTGGGAATGGAAGAGGACCATGCCCTTTCAAGGACATTTTGGAAAACATCCGAAAATAGTTTGATAATCGTTGTGAAAATATGACAGGTGGGATATGGCTCAGCAGTTGGTTCCCAGACATTGCAAACCCACATATTTTTTTATGAACTCTCTTGACAATACTCACCAATTTAATTTTATACATCTGAGGATCCACTTCTTTGAGAAGGGGCAGCCTATTGTACTTCCTGCAGAGCAAAGCCCCATTTCCACTAGCACTTGGAATTAGGGCTGGCTCAAATAGAATTCTCAAATTAGAGCCCATTCAGGGGAAACTGGGACCATCGCAGACCATTTTCACAACTAATGCCAGCTCGATTAGATTTCAGGTTGGTGACGCCATTACTATGAAACCACCAGCTGATCACAGCTGGATGCTGACACCACCTTTAGCTAGCTCGTCTTGGCTTGTTGCTGTTACCTAGCACATGGTCAAGCAGTACTGAGTCATACATGGCACAAATTACCACCATAGCTGGCTCCTTCATTCATTTTTGTACTGCACAATAAACTTTTATGAGAACAGTCAGCCCTCGAATGCTAGTTACCTAACGTTAGCCAGCAAATCGGAGTTGAAAAAGCTAGCTAGCTAGCTAACATTAGCTAGTAGGACTTTTAACTGGCCAGGTTGTGAAAGCTAGCTAGCTAGCTACATCATATCAAATCTGTCATCTGGTTTGCTTGGATAGCTAGCTAGCTAAAGCCCAAGGCCATAGCAAGCTAAACATTTTTGCTAACTTCATGGCTCTGAGTCTGGCTGGCAGTGGCAGGAGTATGGGGTAATGTTAGTTACAGCATGGTGAGGGTGAATAAAAATTCTTCAACATCTTCACAGTCACGGCTACCTAGCAACATGACAACATTTGTAATTTCTGGAGGTGGAAACCCAATTTGAGATTGCCCACAAAGGCCAGCCCACCCAGGTTGACTCCAATTGGCCAATGGAAACGGGGCTTTTGGGTAATTTTCCAAATTCTTTATGGTAGAGCGTTTGTGTGTATTCCATGCATTTCTGTTTCAGTCTGGCCTTGGTGTTCCTTTGCATCATTGTAGCCTGTACAGTGTTGATAAAAAGGTGTGGGTGGTTGGTCTTATGTTCTTTAAGAATCTTTTTTCCCTATTAGTTGTGGGTGTTCCGTATCACCATCTAGGAGGCAACCGGTGTACCAAAAACAGAAGACTGGCCAGATTTACCAAGGTCATTGCTATCAAACTATATATAGTCCTCCTGAGCCTCTGTGAAGTTGGTCTTTAACATTCAAGATGTCATGGAAATCAGTGTCTTACAAAAACTTGCCTTCATAGCAGTTACAAATGGGGTTTGGTAAGTCTACATATCACATGAAAAAAATGTAAATTAAATGATCAATTTAATCATTATACGTAGTTAGGATCGTTATACTTAGGATCCTATCTGATGAACTGAAATGCATTCCATGATGTCTGACTTCCATGTATTTTACCAACAATGGCAGAGGGAGGCAAAATCCCCTGCTGCCCCAACTTCCATCCAGAGACAGTGTTATGCTCTTATCTTTTACTTGCGTTAAATGCTGCACCATTAACTCAGAGAGAGGGAGAGAGAGAGAGCGTTTGGGGAGGATGCACTTTCCATAAAGCCATGCGAGTAAGTGATGCAGTGCCCAGCTAATCAAAAACAGGGCTCCATCTTGGCAGAGAGAGGATTTTACTCAGAGCACAATGAGAAACATCTGAAAGAGGTCTCATTGTGAGTCAGTATATCCAAAGGAAAATTATTATTTAAAAGGGCACAACCTCAATAACATGGTATTTTCATAGCCATGTCATATTTCTCTAAACCCTCTTGCATGCAACTTAATTCACAATTCCACCGTGCAAACAATATCACATTTTTTCTCATTTGCATGTACAGGTACCTGAAGTTTGGGAACCCCTTGGCATGTTAATCCTTACAATTCCAATATCTAGAGTTTTATGTGATTATTTTGTATTTCATTTGGGAAAATCACATCTTTCAGAGATGTTTACTATAGAAACATGTCATTTGTCTTATACAGTGGGGCAAAAAAGTATTTTGTCAGCCACCAATTGTGCAAGTTCTCTCACTTAAAAAGATGAGAGGCCTGTAATTTTCATCATAGGTACACTTCAACTATGACATACAAAATGAGGAAAACAAATCCAGAAAATCACATTGTAGGATTTTTAATGAATTGGTGGAAAATAGATATTTGGTCACCTACAAACAAGATTTCTGGCTCTCACAGACCTGTAACTTATTCTTTAAGAGGCTCCTCTGTCCTCCACTCGTTACCTGTATTAATGGCACCTGTTTGAACTTGTTATCAGTATAAAAGACACCTGTCCACAACCTCAAACAGTCACACTCCAAACTCCACTATGGCCAAGACCAAAGAGCTGTCAAAGGACAACAGAAACAAAATTGTAGACCTGCACCAGGCTGGGAAGACTGAATCTGCAATAGGTAAGCAGCTTGGTTTGAAGAAATCAACTGTGGGAGTATTTATTAGGAAATAGAAAACATACAAGACCACTGATAATCTCCCTCGATCTGGGGCTCCAAGCAAGATCTCACCCCGTGGGGTCAAAATGATCACAAGAATGGTGAGCAAAAATCCCAAAACCACACGGGGGGACCTAGTGAATGACAATGCAGAGAGCTGGGACCAAAGTAACAAAGCCTACCATCAGTAACACACTATGCCGCCAGGGACTCAAAACCTGCAGTGCCAGACGTGTCCCCCTGCTTAAGCCAGTACATGTCCAGGGCCGTCTGAAGTTTGCTAGAGAGCATTTGGATGATCCAGAAGAAGATTGGGAGAATGGCATATGGTTAGATGAAACCATAATAGAACTTTTTGGTAAAAACTCAACTTGTCGTGTTTGGAGGACAAAGAATGCTGAGTTGCATCCAAAGAACACCATACCTACTGCGAAGCATGGTGGTGGAAACATCATGCTTTGGGTCTGTTTTTCTGCAAAGGGACCAGGACGACTGATCCGTGTAAAGGAAAGAATGAATGGGGCCATGTATCGTGAGATTTTGTGTGAAAACCTCCTTCCATCAGCAAGGGCATTGAAGATGAAACGTGGCTGGGTCTTTCAGCATGACAATGATCCCAAACACACCGCCCGCGCAACGAAGGAGTGGCTTCGTAAGAAGCATTTCAAGGTGCTGGAGTGGCCTAGCCAGTCTCCAGATCTCAACCCCATAGAAAATCTTTGGAGGGAGCTGAAAGTCCGTGTTGCCCAGCAACAGCCCCAAAACATCATTACTCTAGAGGTGATCTGCATGGAGGAATGGGCCAAAATACCAGCAACAGTGTGTGAAAACCTTGTGAAGACTTACAGAAAACCTTTGACCTCTGTCATTGCCAACAAAGTATTCAGATAAACTTTTGTTATTGACCAAATATTTATTTTCCACCATAATTTGCAAATAAATTCATAAAAAATCCTACAAAGTGATTTTCTGGATTTTTTTTCTAATTTTGTCTGTCATAGTTGAAGTGTACCTATGATGAAAATTACAGTCTTGGTTACTTGGTTTTCAATGGTAATTGTAAAATACTGCACCCATCTGAGATGTGATTCAGTATACCAAAGGCCATTCATTGAACTGCATCAAATGTTGCAAGTGATTCTTGTGGTAAAACAATAACCATGATCCATGCCGTATTTATTTAATTGCTGTTTGTAAGCTAGGTCTTTTCCCCCATTTTCCTCTCAATTACATACTTCTTAGCTAGTGAGAAAACAATTAGGCTTTAAGCCTGGTAATATTTTAGCATCGTAATGATGATACCCTGTCATTTACGAAGTTAATCAGTTATGGGAAGTTAGTTATGATTGCCGTTTATGAGCAACATATTTCCTCTGCTGTTGCTTTCTCAGGTGAGTGTCCTGACCACCCTGGAGCGACGATTCAACCTCCAAAGTGCCGATGTGGGTGTGATCGCCAGCAGCTTTGAGATTGGCAATCTAGCTCTTATCCTATTCGTCAGCTACTTCGGGGCCAAAGCAAACCGGCCAAGGTTGATTGGCTGTGGGGGTATCGTCATGGCGCTAGGAGCTCTTCTGTCAGCACTGCCAGAGTTTCTAACCAAACAATACGAGCACAAGCCAGGGCAGACATGGAGGACTGAGGTGGGCAGGAATGGGTGCGCCAACAGTACCAGGAATGGTGGGCAATATATAGAGGAGTTGTGTTCCAACAAGGCAAACACCAACATGATGTACCTGCTGCTGATTGGGGCCCAGATGCTGCTGGGGATTGGAGCCACCCCAGTTCAGCCCCTGGGTGTGTCCTACATAGATGACCATGTGAAGAGGAAAGACTCCTCTCTGTATATAGGTAAGTTAGTTAGATGCATTAATACACTATGGGAATACGTTGCTACACTACAGGATATGTTAATACACTATAAACTAGATTTACTACACACTGAGACCACTTCACACATGTCATTTTAATGAGGAAATAAAACAGAAAAGGTGGACCATTGAGATTTAATAAAGGTCCAGGAGGGAAGAATCTCATTGTATCATTGTGAGCCTCCATTTCTATTTAACTTTACAGTTTAACCTTACAGTTTAACCTTAAAGTTAAATATAAATGGAGGATCACAATGACACAATGAGATCTTTGTCAAGGTGACAGAGACATCTTTGAGGGATAATTGGACATTTCACTGCAATATATTCTATTTTTTTCTGTATTTGAGTGTGCTCCCCTGTAGCTCAGCTGGTAGAGCATGGCTCTTGCAACGCCAGGATAGTGTGTTTGATTCCATAACTGTAAGTTTCTTTGGATAGAAGTGTCTGCTAAATGCCATATAGCTGTTTTATATTAAAATAATATTTAAGAGAAGGAGATTGTTATCACACTAGCATTTCACAATCTATTTGTTCCAGTGCCAATGGGTTCATAAGACTACCCAAATTGTCCCATCTGTATGGTGGGAGGACAAACAGTGGTTGTGTTTGTCTTCTGATCACTGCCGGAAGGTGCAGTGTGTACACAGCCCTGCCTTTGAGTCAATACAGCATGAATGTATTCTCTGTGTTGTGCTCAGTCTTTCTTTTGTCCCCAAGCACAATCTGGCCCATGTGACTGCCAGGTGAGCAGATCTGTGAGGGGTTTATTATCTCCATTACATTTGTGCTGGAGTCACAGTCAAGTGCAGATGCCTGGGATGAAACAGGAGCATAAAAGTACAAAATGTCTCCACTCAGCTGGCTTGCGCTCTTACACAGGTATTTGACCAACTGCTGACTTAGCGTTTCAAGGTTTAACAGTGTATTCAAAGCACTTTCTGAGCTAACCTTAAATAGCAGATGATTGTTTGCGAATGTACCCTGAGGATACTGTCTCTTTGCAGTGCCTTACTGCATCTTTGAATATATTTCACTGATGTTTGGTAAGATATACTGTGGTCAGTCATCCCAACAAACTTCTCAAAATTAAGGGTTGTGTGGCTCTGACGTATTTGCTCTGCTGATTGTAAAGGCCATTGTATTGACAACACCCTAATGTTGTTCTGCCTTGCACATTGAGCATTCAGTATATGTGTGTCATGAGCCCCCCTTGTATAACCACAATTAAATCAAATCAATATTGTATTTGTCATATGTGTCGTATACAACAGGTGTGGAATTTACTGTGAAATGCTTACTTACGAGCCCTTTTCCATTATTGCAGACTTAAATAGTAAGAAAATAAAAATACAACAAAAAAGGAAATAGTAACACAATAAAAAAACAATAATGAGGCTATATACAAGGTGTACCGGTACCGAGTCAATATGAAGGGGTGTGAGGTAGTTGAGTTAATTGAGGTATTATGTACATGTAGGATAGATAATTATGTACATGTAGGATAGATAATGTACATCAGGATAGATAATAAACAGAGTAGCAGCAGCGTTTAAAAGTATGTCTATCTGTGAGTGTGTACGGCGTCAATATGCATGTGTGTGTGTGTGTGATTTGTGTGTGTGAGCATATGTAGTTTGTGTGTGTGTGTGTGTGTGTGTGGGTAGAGTCGGTGCAAGAATGTCAGTGCAAAAAAAAGGGGTTAACTGTTTATCAGTCTTATGGCTTGGAGCCTTTTAGTCCCAGACTTTAAGCTCTGGTACCGCTTGCCGTGCGATAGCAGAGAAAACAGTCTATGACTTGGGTGGCTGGAGTCTTTGACAATCTGTAGGGCCTTCTTCTGACACCGCCTGGTATAGTGGTCCTGGATGGCAGGAAACTTTGCCCCAGTGATGTACTGGGACGTGCGCACTACCCGCTGTAGAGTCTTATGGTCAGATGCCGAGTAGTTGCCATACCAAGCGGTGATGCAGCAGGTCAAAATGCTCTTTATAGTGCAGCTGTAGAACTTTTTGAGGATCTGAGGGCCCATGTAAAATCTTTACAAGTTGGAAGAGGTGTTGTCGTGCCCTTGTCATGACTGTGTTGCTGTGTTTACACGCCATACCTTTGTTAACTATTTATTCTGATTGACTGAAGGGCGTACACAGGGCATGTTACATGACATCACAGCCTTTAGGCTAGATGCTGGCCGCTGGTTAATATCTGCTGCCAGAGGAAGACCACCTGTAGAGATAATTCACAGTCATCTCACAAGTCGAGATGAAGCAAAAATCATGTCTATGATTGCAACTCGCTTTAAAGACCTAGAGTTGTCAAGGTTACAAAGAGATATCGTTGAGGGATAATTGGACATTTCCGTGCAACATGTGCTCTTTCTTCTTTGTTTTTTGCTGATAATGAGAGAGAGAGCATTGTTATATTGGTAGATAAAGCCACAAATCCAGATTAAAGCAGCCAGGTTTCCTAGTTTGATAAAGGCCGTAACGTGGTGTCCATGGATGCACATTAGCCTTCGATGGGATAGAGGAGACGTGGCTTGATGAATCAGCTGCTACATGCATGGCCTTGGTTGATATCGAAGCAGCACCACAGAATGTGAGAATGGCTGATTGGGAGACAAGGTCCTTCCTGATATATTTGCAACATTAGTAATATGGAAGACATTTGGTAGTGTAACACTGATGTGTCGGTCAAACTCAAACCAAAGGCCTTCAGTGTCTTGTATATTCTCAGGCCAACAGCAAATACAGTTGAAGTCGGAAGTTTACATACACCTTGAGATGTTGCTTCACTATATCCACATAATTTTCCTTCTCATGATGCAATCTATTTTGTGAAGTGCACCAGTCCTGCCTGCATCAAAGCACCCCCACATGATGCTGCCACCCCTGTGCTTCACGGTTGGGATGTGTTCTTTTCTCCAAAAAGTACGATCTTTGTGCCCATGTGCAGTTGCAAATCGTAGTCTGGCTTTTTTTATGGCTGTTTTGGAGCAGTGGCTTCTTCCTTGCTGAGTGGCCTTTCAGGTTATGTCGATATAGGACGTGTTTTACTGTGGATATAGATACTTTTGTACCTGTTTCCTCCAGCATCTTCACAAGGTCCTTTGATGTTGTTCTGGGATTGATTTGCACTTTTCGCACCAAAGTACATTCATCTCCAGGAGACAGTCTCCTTCCTGAGCGGTATGACGGTTGTGTGGTCCCATGGTGTTAATACTTGGTACTATTGTTTGTACAGATGAACGTGGTACCTTCAGGCGTTTGGAAATTGATCCCAAGGATGAACTTTTTAATCAGGTTTAAAATTATTTTTCTGAGGTCTTGGTTGATTTCTTTAGATTTTCCCATGATGTCAAGCAAAGAGGCACTGAGTTTGAAGCACGGCCTTGAAATACATCCACAGGTACACCTCCAATTGACTCAAATGATGTCAATTAGCCTATCAGAAGCTTCCAAAGCCATAATTTTCTGGAATTGTCCAAGCTGTTTAAATGCACAGTCAACTTAGTGTATGTAAACTTCTGACCCACTGGAATTGTGATACAGTGAATTATAACTGAAATAATCTGTCTGTAAACAATTGTTGGAAAAATTACTTGTGTCATGCACAAAGCAGATGTCCTACCCGACTTGCCAAATCTATAGTTTGTTAACAAGAAATTTGTGGAGTGGTTTAAAAACAAGTTGTAATGACTCCAACAAAAGTGTATGTAAACTTCCGACTTCAATTGCACCTCCCCAACTTTCATTCTTAGTCCTAGCTATTTTTCACAATGTGCTCTGCTTTGTTTAGAAGCGACAGAAGCAAACAAGCACAGAACAGCTTTGACGTAAGGCACAACTGCAGTGCCTTGTTAGCACTGTACAGTAGGAAGTGGACTGATTAAAGTTTGGCAGGCATAGAGGGAGATTTGGTGCGGTTCTCCTCATAAGCTGCAAGGAGAGTTGGAGGAAAACAAGCGGTGAGCATCAGAGAACAATGTGGCATTGAGTTGGGAGCATGTGCTCAGCTGATCATCCTAATCCCCATTCTGCTGGCATATCATGTGCTGGTAACAGCATGAATGGAGGAGATTGTCTGAATCTCTGTAAGATTGATTTGCTGTAGCACCCCCATAAAAAATCTATTTATGTATTTTTGAGAGAAACATTTTTTTCCACAAAAGAAGTGCACTGAGCCTTTACTATTCCTGTATTAGCGGCCTGATATAGCTGTCTGTACCGCGGGCATATATAGCCCTCCCCCAAAAAAAACAATTTGCTGCACCCCTACAACATCCTCCTGTGGCTATGAATGTATTGTATGATTATTCATGAAACATAATATGCAGGGGTTGTACACATTGTGACAGTAATCAGATAAAGTTGTACTTAAGTTGTGTTTTGCAATATTTTTTGTGTTTTAAAACAGACACTGTCAGCATAGTGATTACCCTTTAGCTTCCTAGTCTGCCGTCAGTCTGTCCCTTACAGAGAAATCACATAATTTCACATGAAATCATGTACAAAAGTGATTTTGGAACACTTCATGTGAAATTCATGTGGTTTTTCCGTTAAAATTGTTTTAACCTTCATTTAACTAGGCAAGTCAGTTAAGAACAAATTCTTATTTTCAATGACAGCCTATGAACAGTGGGTTAACTGCCTGTTCAGGGGCAGAACAACAGATTTGTACCTTGTCAGCTCGGGGGTTTGAGCTTCCAACCTTCCGGTTACTAGTCCAACACTCTAACCACTATGCTACCCTGCCGCCCCACTATGCTACCCTGCCGTAAGGGGTCTGTCTGTTTTTCGTCTGCCCGGCCTGAATAATTCCACTACATGCTCGCTATGGGAGATTTGACTCTTTGTATTTCACTACTATGCATCACTGCTGTAAGGATAACCTGAAATAACAGCCTCACATACTGTCCATAAAATGGATGGACCAGTACGGTGTATTTAAAAGGCATAAGCAGTTGACAGAGGAGGAAGAAGTGGTAGTTGGCCTATAGGCAGTCAGAGAGCAATGAGTGACAATGGGACTCCTGCAGAAATAGAGAGCAGAACTACAGTATACAATATGATCCTTGTGATGGGTGATGAAGACGTATGGGCTATTTGAACACTGCTTGTGAAATGTATCTCTGTGTTCTCACTCTGACACAACCAGGTTCATACTGTACATCAATGTGTCAGGAGGCATGAATATTCATCTGCAGCTCATTGTATAATGCAGTGAGACCCAGGGTGTGAGGTGAGACTGTGGTGATTAGACTAATATACTACTACTATCACACCGTTGGTAGAAGTCTCTGCTCCGATTTATGTTCTGCTGTGATATGTTCATTTCTAAATGACCATCATCACAAGCTTTTGTTGTTGAAGATGATGGCAGATGCTGCCTATAGCCTCATGCATATTATTTTAATTAGCCAGTGGTATAAACTGTTCAGGAAATGGCAGTATGACATCAGTGGAAGACCTGTGAATATGTGAGAGTGGGCTGTGGAGAAGAGAGGAGCAGAGAGTGCAGTGGTCTGTAGGAGTGAAGCCATAATTACAGAGTGAGGCAGGAATGCTAACCAGCTAGCCCTGAGGTGTGTCTGAGCAGCCCGACTGCACATGCATACCACATGTGAAAAACAGCTCCTACTGACTCGGAGACAGGGCTGGCCTGGGCAGAAGGACTGGGGCTGTCTCTCCCTGCCAGGCAGGACTTATAGTACTAATCGGCAGATAAAACGGATTGAAACGATGTTGGCATTTTTTTTAAATAGCAGCACTTACAGAGTGTTCTCAAAACTGCCTGACTTTTCAAGAGAAGTAGGCCTGCTTTAAGGTTAGAGTCTGACCACTGCTAATCCAGTTGGTTTTACTTTCAGTTTTGGGATCTGTCACTGTTGAACTTGTGGATCCAATCATGTTGAGCGCTGAACATTGTACTATTTTCCTCAAATGCAATACTAAGGGTTGAAACGATTAGTCTAGGTAGGGGTGAAATTGCTTCCATCACGACTTGATGTTAAAAGTGGTGCTGCGGATAAACACTGTGTTTTACGAGATTATCTTGTTTTCCATGTCTAGACGCAGGCACTCAATTGGGCCGAAGGGAGCAAATATGATTAGAGTTAGTCAACACGATCTCCCTCCATTCCCACTGCTCTTTCACCATATAGTTTTAATTATGGCTCTTCCCACAGAGCCTGAGGTTGCAAAACCATACAGCACATACATATACAGTTGTTCAGCAATAATGCTCCCTCTAAAAACCATTAGGCCTTAACCCTACCCATCCAACTCTCACTGCTTTTAAGGCTTTTTCAAGCCTGGGTAGTCTCCTGTAACATGAGAGGACCTATCTACAGACTGAAATGATCACATTTATTTATTCAGGGTCAATGTATTAAGTGATTATGATCGGCTCAAATTGGAAAATTGTTAGTACTGCTCTGCATCAGCTAATTTAATGTCATATTAACTTCACAGGTTTCAGAAATGTTTTCCTCGATGTGGGGAGAGGCCATAATAGAATGATCAGGCCTAGATCTTTTTTATTTTAAATGAGTGCTTCCTGCATTGTCATTGATAAAGATAGGAAGAGTGAAAAAAGATTTGAACAGAAGCGTCTATCAGAGATGTGGCCTTTTGAAATGCAATTCCATTTATCAGCACTCTGGTGTTAAACTTTGAGGCTTCATGTACTGACGGCAACAGTCTGAGGTCCCAGCAGAGCGGAGCAGGAGAAGGGAAGAATGCTCTGTATGTTCCAGCGTATAAAGTACTCCAGTCTCTCCCTGGCCAACACAAAGCTGTGCAGGCACAGGTTGCGTGCACGCACACGCACACACACACACACACACACACACACACACACACACACACACACACACACACACACACACACACACACACACACACACACACCCTGGGATCTGTCATAAAGTCAATCCAAACTATATATGACAGACTAGCTACTGAGGGGGAACACACAAAAATCCTTCTTTTTTTATTATGGCCAGAGACAAGACAAGTGCCCACTCCTTTGGAAAGGCACAAATATGCGATTCTTACCTGAACAGTTTTGCAGACTAAAGCAATTTGCCTGTGCTTACTGGCAGACACTCCCACAGTAGCCCCTTACATTACTGTTTCTTAAACTAAAACTCAAGACCTTTACTTCAAAAAGTCCTGGGATAAGTCACTTCAAGACATGCCCAAAGAGAAAAAAGAACATGCTTACATACTGTATGATGATCATTATGAAGACAAGAGAGGTTTTTGTTTTATTTAACATGCACAATATCAGATTTGGCCGATATTAGCTAAAAATGCCAACATTTTTATCAACCCGATGTCTAGTTTAACGCCGATGTGAAAAAACGATGTCAATGCTGATGTGCATACCTATATAACGTTGGTACATGACGTAATGACGCTACGTAACATTTGGCGCTACACCTGCAACACAGCATTCCTAACCTAGCCCACAATGTCTGCTGTGTGGATCGAACATTCAAGTCGAGCAGTCATTTGAAAGAGTAAATTTCAGCGAGACAACTCAAAGACGAAATCCATTAACACCAAGATAATGGAATTCATTGCCCTTGACAATCAACCGTTCTCTGTCGTCGGTAATGTTGACTTTCGCGACTGATCGAGCACCGGTACACACTAACGTTACCAAGCACGCTTTTGTACCCTACCGGAGCTCCTTAATAATTGCGTCACTGCTATTAGCTTCACAACATACTATGGAATGCCATTTGGGTCTTTGCGTGTCAAAAAAGACACGTCAAATAACACTTCTATTCTAGAATGTTGTGTGATCTGAATTTGTACGTGCAAACCAAGCTCCACCACTACTATCAGTAGCAGTGTCAAAGCTGTACAAAAAAGTCTGCAAACAAGCAAACACTGGCCACAAAGATGTGTTTACAATACCGCATTGGTAATAAATCATTATTTGTTCAACTGCAAATTCTGGGGTAGCTAGCTAGCTTTAGCTTGGTACCTAGCTAGTACCAATACAACCAGCCTGAAAACTATGACCAGTAGAAACTGCAGTCATTTTCACTATTCTTAGCAATGATTTAGGAGTCATTGTGAGTAAGTATTAGCTAGGTAGCCAGTTGTTGTTCCCCTATTGAAATTGAACTTCAGTTCATGAATATAAATAGCTAGCCAGCTAACCCTGTTGCCCAAAGCTAACGTTATAAGCAGCCAGCTTGCTTCATCTGGCTAATGTGGCTCGACTTGAGCAGGTTATGTGTTGTGAAGCTAGCCACAATAAGGATTAAAGACAATAGTGGAATTTGCGGGTTTGTCTTCAAAATAAAAGTACCTATTTGAAAGTGATGCAGAAGATTACAATTGGTGGAATCATGCCGTATTTAGACTAGATGATGTTAAACAAGGTTGGAATGTGAAGCAATGAAATGAGGTATTAGTCTACTCGGTGACACCCACAGAACACAACTGTGAAGAGTTTAAGCAAATATTAGCGCTGTAGCTCTTATCATGTGACTGTGTGAAATCACCTCCCCAGTCAGCCTATTGTGTGTATTGACATTCATATCGCATTGTACAGTTTTACCTAAGGATTGGGGATCAAAGAAATGGGGTAACAGTCTACTCAATACCCAAGATATTTTTTCCCAAATTCCTTCTCAGGGTTATTAGACTCCAAAACATCCACACCGTATTGTTTTTCCTCTGGAATAGTGTTCAATACACATAGGTTGACAATAAATGTGGCTCAATTCACAGTTGTTTCAGAGTCCTGCAATAAGAGCTACGATGCTAATGTTCTCTGTGTAGACTGATACCCCATGTCATTGAGCCACAATCCATAGGTAAGGCTGTACAGTGAAATAAGTATGCCCCTAATTCTTTTGTAAAGTTTTTTACAAAAGATATTTACAATATCAACATCAACCACATTTTACCATACATCAACCTACATTAGCTCTGTTTTTTTATTTTCTTTATTTCACCTTTATTTAACCAGGTAGGTCAGTTGAGAACAAGTTCTCATTTACAACTGCGACCTGGCCAAGATAAAGCAATGCAGTGTGACAAAAACAACATGTAAACGTATTATATTACTATTATTAATAATAATCTCATAACATGTGGTCCATATACAAAACAATTTAAAACAAACATTTATTTAAATGCAAATTCATGTCACATGGGATAAACAAATGTACAGTCAGTAACACAATAGAAAAATCTGTATACAGTGTGTGCAAATGGAGTAAGGAGGTAAGGCAATAAATAGGCAAATAGTGGCGATGTAATTACAATTTAGATCGGTAGGATAGACAGTTTTTTTTAGGACCTTGAGCATGTCTGAGGTGCACCGGTGACCGGCTCGGAGACTTGATTGCATAGCGGAGAAGGTACGGTGGGATTCCAAATGGTCGGTGATCTGTTTGTTCACTTGGCTTTCGAAGACTTTAGAAAGGCAGGGCAGAATGGACACTTCAGCTTTGGTTCTGTAAGGAGTCTTCTGTAGTTGTTACAGTGACATATATCCTTCGAGAGACCAATCAACATTCTGCAAAAATGTTCTGACTCCAAACAGTGGCTTCAGCAAGGTGTGTTTATAAGCTCCTTAAACTCAGCACTGTAATGTCATCTTGAAGGATTAGATTCTAAATGTGTTTTTCCATCTCTGTGATAAACTTCAAGCTGAGTGTGCCCTAGCAACACCATAAACAACATGGATTCATTAAGGCAGCAGAGAAGCTCTCTTCATCATTGTGTTGTGTGGACCTGCCCCTCCACTTGCCTGACAGCAGGCCTGGTATCACTTGCTTGGCAGCGTAACTCCCTGGATGCTTCAGAGGCACCGCTATAGTAGCTATACACCATTTGTCAGAGTACAGTGGCCTTACTGAGCCGTGTCAATTGGATCTAACTGCTCAACAACAAGCTAGCATGTCTGGATAGTGCAGTGAAATACAGCTACATATGCATTGGAAAATCTAATCATGGAAAGAAATCACATAATGTGTTTAATGCAATTAGATGCAGGAGACCTTGTACCCAAAAGAGCATGCCGTCTGGTAAATGGCAACCTGTACCACACTGATTGATAAGTGATAGCCATTATTAAGAGTCGTAATAAAATTATAGTGGGCGGATAACTCCATTATAATCTCCTGTCGTTATTTAAACTTAATGATAGCATTTATCAATGCTGTCTGCTGATGTAGCAAAACAAATGCAATGCAGTGCTAGTGAGTCATCTCCTGTACTCTATATCAGTGAAGCAGGAACAGGCTAATGTAGTTTGTAGCAACTTCCATTTGGGCATTCCTCATGTTATCCTTCAGTTGTCCAACACTATGGTTATACTAGCTAGTCATTACTGCTGTCCATGGCACAACTCTGTTGTTATGTGTCTGGTTTGGCTGCTCTTAGTTAAATATCATATGGTGTCACTAAATTCCTTTGTGTGCTGTTTGAGCATGTTGACCCCGATATGACACCACATTGTGTGAAGGCTATACTTTCTGAGTGGCCATGAATAAATGACAAATGAGGGCATAAACTTGTCACCCAAACAGTGATGTCTCAGTGCTCTGTGGAAACTTTAGCTAAAGGTGATGGATAAGAGCTATATGGTTTCTTTATTCAAGTATTTTACAGTATCTTTATTGATGCCAATATAATACAGCACCTTTATCGCCAATGCTTGTGGCGATGTATCTAAAAGCTGAGCATGTCCTTTATCAGTTCTGAGAATTATGCTCTAAAGAGTTGTCTATGTGCCAGATACTGTCATCTCCCTCGTAGTTCTTGCTAATGCTCCTATCATTTGCGTTGGAGTCAACCAGGAAGTGTTACAGTTAACTGACTAGAGAATGTTGCTGCACTGGTGTTAACAGGGTCTCTGCAACCATGAGCACTGACCTATGTGTGTGCTTTGGCAGGGTAGTTTCATCAGAGCAGAGGGCAGAGCTGGACCAGACATGCTGCAGTCCATGTGCCTTGGTTTAGCTCTGTTTTGGAGAGTGTGGACCTCTAAGAATGTTGAGCACATTACCCAGCCTAGAAGCTGCAGTGTGGCTCATGGGCGCTAGGCTTGCCAGATGAGCATTGTGCATCTGCATCTGCTCCTTCCAGCTGGGCTCACCAGAGAGGGAAGTGAAGGTTGAGTTTGGAAGCCTCAAAATATGTCAGACCTCTGGATGAAGTGGATCAGTGTTGGATAACAAACGTGGCCCAGAGCCCCAGAGGGAGGCCTTAACATGGTAACACCAGAGCAGTGTGCTGCCTGCCGCCCGTGGCCTGCCTCTCAACATATCACTCACCATACAGTACAGCCCGCCATCTGCAGCACCGGAGAGTAGGGCCAGTGGCCTGGTCCACTGCCCACCCAGAGACACTGCCCCTCCCAAATTACCCCACCCCTCTCCGGCCCGGCCCGGCACCTCCTGTACCAATCTGAACCCTGCTACTGTATAGCCTGGGCTATCTGTTTGTCTGAATGCTTAGGGAAGGTAGAGTGGATGTGTGTTGGACTAGGCAGAGGGTGGTCATCATAACCTCCTCATCTCCCTCTCTTTCTCCAATCACTGTGGCCTCAGTACACCCGTCATCGTGCGACCTTCTCAAGGCAATCTGGGTCAGACCTTGTCGACGCTGATTAAAAAGGGGATTTTTTTCCCGGTCAGGGGAGGGGAGGGACAAGGGAATAAGAGGGGGCGGAGGCAGATCATAAACACAACAACATCAGCAAGCCATTGTCACAGAAATGCCTGTTTGTCTAGCTGGTTTTGACTATTAGATTGAGATGCTCAGCCTTTCCCCTGACACGGCCGTCAGGTCTGGCCCTATGCCTGCTGGGAAGGAGGCAGCTGTCAGAAGGCTCAGGCTGATCTGAGAGGCGAGCCTCCAATGACAACACAATGACATAGAGAGGTGTTCACAAATAAAGGCCCAAGAACTGGCCCTTCCTCTTTAGAAGAACGCAAGATCCACACTATTTCTGGATGCACCATAGCTGTTCATTTTCTGAGGTTAGGTTGACCTTGTGCTTAGTGCTCAAAATGTGCAGATTCACTCTCCTCTCCTGGCATTAGCACAAATCCCCAGCATCACTGATTGAGTGGTCTATAAGTAGTGGCTCTGAGGGCTCCTAGGATTACCCAGTAGCATGTTCAGCACTTTATCCCCGTATCAATGCTGACGTGGAGCGCAGGATAACATTGCCTAATTAAATGGACTTGGATCAATAGCGTAAGAAGTGATTATTACAAACAATCAGATGTAGATTGAATCAACCTTTATTAAATCCCTCTCGCTGGCATCCTGTATTCTCTAGGTTTTCAATGAGTTCACAGGAGTTTACTATTTGTGTTTCTCAATATGCAGACTACCGTGCTCTGAGCACGCAAATTGAAGCACGCAATGGTCGGTGTATAAGTCCAAATCACAGAATACAAAACGGAGCACGAAGGGCACTTCTCGGGTGAATACACTGTTTGTACATATTTTGAAACATGGATCGATGCAAGCTTTAACAATACATTCTCAGGATTGTTGACATGATATGACGCAACCACAAAATGTATTGAAAATATTCACGTCTCATATGTTGTCAATATTTTATCTTGAAACGTTAATAAATACACCCTGTGTTAACTTTGGCATGTTTTCCTACCTAAAATATCCACTGTAGTTTGCTGTGATCGCAGGCTAACTGACAAAGAATTGGTTGCTAGCTATCGACCCACAAATAATTGGTAGCTAACGTTGGCCATCTACCTTTCATAACAACATTCTTATAGGTATTTTTTTACATTTAAAACTAGCTGGGTAGCTAGTTGATAATTAGGAAGTTACAAGCTTATGTTTGCATTATGTACATTGACCAAAAATATAAATTCAACATGCAACAATTTAAAAGATTTTACTGAGTTACAGTTCATATAAGGAAATCAGTCAATTGAAATGAATTTATTTGGCCCTATTCTATGGATTTCACATGACTGGGAATACAGATATGCATCTCATCTCTTGGTCACAGACACCTTAAAAAAGTAGGTGAATGGATCACAATATCAGCTGCTCCTGCTGACTCCGTGTTCTGGTGCGGGCTTCAGTCACAGATTCCTAGGAGTGGTGGGTGTAGAGTCAGGCGCAGAGAGCAATACTTCCAATTTAATGCGTTTATTGAGCTTGATCTAGCCAACAATCAGGCAATGACCATAAATCAAGTATGTCTCCAAAACCCATGAAAAGAACATACAACAAAATACGCAGGCGAAAAGCAACTTCACCACAGACAGTAAGGATAAGCCCGCACAAAAGCAGCCCCCCCCCGACGCGCGGCTCCTGCAGCATTCCAACACCGGCCTCGAGTATGACCCGGCCTCATGTAGGCCCCTCGCCCGACGTCCAAGATGGAACGTACCGTGTACGCAGGGGGCCCCTCGATGTCGAGGCCTCACCTGGCCTCCTGCAGGGGACCAGCTACCACCGGCTTGAGGAGAGACACATGAAACGAGGGGTTAAGACGATAGTAAGGGGGAGCTGTAACCTATAACACACCTCGTTTATCCTCCTCAGGACTTTAAATGGCCCCACACACCAACGCCCCAGCTTCCGGCAGGGCAGGCGGAGGGGCAGCTTTCGGGTCGCGAGCCAGACCCGGTCCCCCGGTGCGAACACGGGGGCCTCACTGCGGTGGCGGTCTGCGCTCACTTTCTGCCGCCCACCAGACCGTTTTAGCGATTCCTGGACGGCTCTCCAGGTCTCCTTTGAGCGCTGCACCCATTCCTCCACCGCAGGAGCCTCGGTCTGGCTCTAATGCCAAGTTGCCAGGACCGGCTGGTAACCCAACACGCACTGGAAAGGCGACAGGTTCGTGGTGGAGTGAGTTTTGGGCCACCTCCTCCCATGGGACGTACCTCGCCCCTTCTCCTGGCCGGTCCTGTAAATACGACCGCAGAAACCTACCCACGTCCTGGTTCACTCTCTCCACCTGCCCATTGCTCTCGGGGTGAAAAGCTGAGGTCAGGTTGATCAAAACCCCCAGACGCTCCATGAACGCCCTCCAAACCCGGTACTTGAACTGGCGACCCCGATCAGCAACTATGTCCTCAGGCACCCCATAGTGCCGGAAGACGTGGGTAAACAGGGCCTCGGCAGTCTGCAGGGCCGTAGGGAGACTGGGCAACGGGAGGAGACGGCAGGACTTCGAAAACCGATCCACAACGACCAGGATCGTGGTGTTCCCCTGAGATGGGGGAAGGTCGGTGAGGAAGTCCACTGACAGACCAAGGCAGTTGTGGAATGGGGAGGGGCTGTAACTTCCCTCTAGGCAGGTGTCTAGGAGCCTTACTCTGAGCGCACACGAACAGGAGGAGACATAAAACCTCACGTCCTTAGCTAAAGTGGGCCACCAGTACCTCCCCCTAAGGCCCCGCACCATCCTCTCAACTCCCGGATGACCCGAGGAGGGTAGCGTTTGGGCCCACCGGATCAATCTGCCACGAACACCAAGCGGCACGTACTTCCGGCCCGCTGGACACTGTGGTGGCGTGGGTTCTAACTGTGAAGCCCGCTCAATGTCCGCGTCCACCTCCTTCACCACCGGTGCCACCAGACATGAGGCCGGAAGTATGGGATATAATAGTATAATAGTAACGGGAAAGTGCGTTGGCCTTAGTGTTACGGGAACCAGGTCTTTAAGAGATGGTAAAACGAAATCTGGTGAAAAACATGGCCCACCTTGCCTGGCGAGGATTCAGTCTCCTCGCTGCCCGGATGTCCTCCAGATTACGGTGGTCAGTCCAGATGAGAAAAGGGTGTTTAGTCCCCTCAAGCCAATGTCTCCACACCCTCAGAGCTTTTACCACAGCCAGCAACTCCCTGTCCCCCACGTCATAGTTTCGCCCCGCCGGACTGAGCTTCCTTGAGAGCAAAAAAGCTCAGGGGCGAAGCTTTAGTGACGTGCCCGAGCGCTGTGATAGCACGGCTCTGACCCCAGCCTCGGACGCGTCCACCTCCACCATGAATGCCAAAGAGGGATCCGGATGAGCCAATACGGGAGTATTGGTAAACAGCGCCTTCAGACGACTAAAAGCTCTGCTCGCCTCCGCTGACCACCGGTCCCCGCACCGGTCCCCCCTTCAACAGTGAGGTATTGGGAGCAGCCACCTGGCCAAAACCCAGGATAAACCTCCGGTAGAAATTGGCAAACCCTAAGAACGCTGCACCTCCTTTACCATGGTCGGATTCTGCCAATTATGCACGGCTGCAACGCGGTCACACTCCATCACCACCCCAGATGTGGAAATACGATACCCCATGAAAGAGACGGCTTGTTTGGAGAACACACATTTCTCAGCATTGACGTACAGGTCATACTCCGACAGTCACCCAAGTACCCTGCGCACCAGAGACACATGCGTGTCGTGTGTGGCGGAATAAATCAGTATGTCATTGATATAAACCACCACACCCTGCCCGTGCAGGTCCCTGAGAATCTCGTCTACAAAGGATTGAAAGACGGCTGGAGCATTCTTCAACCCATACGGCATGACGAGGTACTCATAATGGCCAGATGTGGTACCAAACGCGGTCTTCCACTCATCTCCCTCCCGGATACGCCCCGAGTTATACGCGCTCCTGAGATACAGTTTTGTGAAAAAGCATGCTCCGTGAAATGATTCCACCGCCGTAGTGATGAGAGGTAGCGGGTAACTAAACCCCACTGTGATGGAATTTAGACCTCTATAATCAATGCACGGACGCAGACCTCCCTCCTTCTTCTTCCCAAAAATGAAACTCGAGGAGACGGGTGACGTGGAGGGCCGAATGTACCCCTGTCCCAGAGATACAGTGACATATGTCTCCATAGCCACCGTCTCCTCTTGTGACAGCGGGTATACGTGACTCCTGGGAAGTTCTGCGTTTACCTGGAGGTTTATCGCACAATCCCCTCGTTGATGAGGTGGTAATTGGGTCTCCCTCTTTTTACAGAAAGTGATAAGCCAAATCGGCATATTCTGAGGGAATGCGCAGTGGAAACCTGTTCTGGACTCTCCATCGTCGTTGCACCGACAGAAACTCCTATACACCTACCTGAACACTCCTCTGACCACCCCTTTAGAGCCCCGTGTTTTCATGAAATCTTGGGGTTGTGAATAGCCAACCAGGGAATCCCCAGCATCACTGGAAACGCAGGAGAATCAATGAGGAAGAGACTAATCCGCTCCTTATGACCCCCATGCGTTAACATGTCTAGTGGAACCGTGGCCTCCCTGTCCAGCCCTGACCCTAACGGTTGACTATCTAGGAAGTGCACTGGGAAGGGTTGGCCTATCTGCACCAACGGAATCCCTAACCTATGAGCTAAACCGTGGTCCATAAAACTGCCAGCTGCACCTGAATCGACTAGCGCCTTATGCTGGGAAGAGGGGGAAAACTCAGGAAAAGAGATTAGTACAAACATATGACCAACACGGAGCTCTGGGTGATTCTGGTGCTGACTCACCTGGGGTGTCCGAGCAGTGCTCTGCTGGGGGTGGAACAAACAGAATCCCGCTCTGGACGACCGCGAGCAGCTAGCAGGTTGTCCAGCCGGATTGAAATCGATTAGTTTGTCTAGTGTGAGGGTGCTGTCCCGACAAGCTAGCTCCCTGCGGACGTCCTCCCGGAGGCTACCCCGGTAGTGGTTCATCAGGGCCCTGTCATTCCACCCCTCTCGATTGGCCAGGGTCCAAACTCCAGTGTAAAGTCCTGCGCGATCCTTGTCTCCTGCCTAAGGTGGAACAGCCGTTCACCCGGAAACGGCAGGTGACCTCAGGGTAATGGTCCCTCGCTGAGTCAGAACCCGCTCTGCCCGTCAGGAGACGAGGACGCTCACACTCTCCTCTCCCAAGGGAGTTGGGCGAATGGTAGCCAGGTAAAGCTCTAGCTGGAGCAAGAACCCCTTGCACCCAGCAGCCGTACCATCGTACTCCCTCGGGAGCGCGAGCCCGAAGAGCGCTGGGTCCGGACATACAACAAAATACGCAGGCGAAAAACAACTTCACCACAGACAGTAAGGATAAGCCCGCACAAATGCAGGCGGGCACCAGAAGTTTAAATAGACTATTGACGAACCAAAATAACCAACAGCTGAAAACAATCAAGACAAAACCAACAGAAAAGAAAAAGGGATCGGTGGCAGCTAGTAGACCGGTGACGATGACCGCCGAGCACCACCCGAACAGGGAGAGGAGCCACCTTCGGTGGAAGTCGTGACAGTATCTGGTGTGACAGTATCTGGTGTGACCACCATTTGTCTCATGCGCGACACATGAATGTGACACATCTTCTAAGCATAAAGTTGATCAGGCTGTTGATTGCGACCTGTGGAATGTTGTCCCACTCCTCTTGAATGGCTGTGTGAAGTTGCTGGATATTGTCAGTAACTGGAAAACGCTGTCGTACATGTCGATCCAGATCATCCCAAAATCCACAATGGGTGACATGTCTGGTGATATGCAGACCATGGAAGAACTGAGGCATTTTCAGCTTCCAGGAATTGTCTACAGATCCTTGTGACATGGGGCCGTGCATTCTCATGCTAAAACATGAGGTGATGGCTCAGGATCTCATCACGGTATCTCTGTGCATTCAAATTGCCATCGATATAATGCAATTGTGTTGATTGTCTTTAGCTTATTCCTTACCATACCATAACCCCACCGCCACCATGGGCCACTCTGTTCACAAGATTGACATCAGCAAACCGCTCGCCCACATGACGCCATACACGCTCTGTCATCAGCCCCGTGCAGTTGAAACTGGGATTCATCTGTGAAGAGCACACTTCCCCAGCAAGCCGGTGGCCATCGAATGTGAGCATTTGCCCACTGAAGCCACTTACGACGCTAAACTGTAGTCAGGTCAAGACCCTGGTGAGGACGATGAGCACACGGATGAGCTTCCCTGAGACTATTTGACAGTTTGTGCAAAAATTCTTTGGATGTTCAAACCCACAGTTTCATCAGCTGTCTGGGTGGCTGGTCGCAGATGATCCCGCAGGTAAACAATCTGGTACTGGAGGTCCTAGGTGGCATGGTTACATGTGGTCGGTCTGCAGTTCTGACGTCAGTTGGATGTACTGCCAAATTATCTAAAATGATGTTGGAGGTGGCTTATGGTAGAGAAATGAACATGCAATTTTCTGGAAACAACTCTATTGGACATTCCTGCAGTCATCATGCCAAACGCATGCTCTCTCAAAACTTGAGACATCTGTGGCATTGTGTTGTGTGTACATTTTAGAGTGGCCTTTTATTGTACCCAGCACAAGGTGCATCTGTGTAATGATCATGCTGTTTTTATCAGCTTCTTGATATACCACACCTGCCAGGTGAAATGCTCACTAACAGGGATGTAAACTAATTTGTGCAAAACATTTCAGAGAAATATGCTTTTTGTGCATATGGAACATTTCTGGGATCTTTTATTTCAGCTCATGAAACATGGAACCAACATGTTACATGTTGCGTTTATTTCTTTGTTCGGTGTAGTTATCTTGTTTCGTCTGTATTGGTCAGAGGTAATGTGGTAGAACAGGAGGGAGCAGTGCTTCTCAAATGTACATTTTTATGCATTCTCCATACTCGTCCTCACAAGAACATACTCAAGAGAATGTCCTCGGGGAACGAACTTGGAGCATGAGAGTGTGGAGCACGATTGTTAGCATATTGAGAAACACACTATGTTTAATCACTATGTCTCTAAGAAAAAAGATTACCTGATACAAAACCTGATGAGCTGTAGGTCTTTCTATTTTTCATTCAATAACGCCTCATGGTAAAATATTCTGGCCTTGCCTCACCACATTACAATATCACTTCCATATTTCACTTCCAAATCAAACCCTCTCCACATTATAGATCACTGCCAACCTCTCCCTCTCCATTGAACAAGCTTCACATTTGGCAAACCACATCAATTCACCCACTTCCTCAGGATTCAGAACAATTAAGACTTATTTGTGGCAGATATGCTTTTGTCCAATTAGCTTCATTATATTTCCCTTGTCGAGGAATGAGGAGCCTTGCTGTTGGCGTCTCTAGCCTGGTAATTGGGCAAAGCCACCTGCTGACGGAGCTGTTACCAGCTACAGGCAGTCACTGATCCCTTTACCCTGCTCTGGCTCCACCTCTCCTTCTATGGGGCAGCTGGGGGAACTCCATTAGAAGAGGTCAGGGAGCTGCACCTTGTCTTAGCCTCCCATAGATCCCTGATTTTTGTTCTGCCTGCCTCCACCCTGCCACCACCCATAAGCACAATGGGCACTGTGTGTGTCACCCTCAGCCCTCAGGAAAACATCTAAGGCAGCATTACAAACTGATCATACAAACTGCAACAAGGCCCAACACAGTAGGGAGGATTATTTTCCCGAATATCTGCCAGGTTTCAATACCGGGAATAATTACTATTTATCCCGAGAGTCCTGAGAAATACCGCAAAAATCTAATTTTAAGCATTTAAAACCAATATATGGTCACTATGCCAGGGTTCTCCTAAAATAAGATTGTCGCTTCGCAAAAATTGCCGGCTTGGCTACGTCGCTGTGTAAAGATTTCACAAGAGGTGAAACTAATATTTAGTAATGATAGAGTAACTCTGATCGCCAATGACATTGTTGTGAATTGTTAAACAGGCCGTTCATAAATCCTCCAATCCTCTATATGTAATTACTGGCGGAGAGTCATGTCATGTTTTTCGATATACTGTAGGCCTACCGTAGGCAACATGTGTCTCACTAGTGTTGAGTAATGAGCTGTTAAAAGTGGTATCAGTCAAATTTTTTAAAGAGCATATTGAAGTTAGAAATGAAGACCAAGGAGCAACGTGGTAGGCGTACATTTTCTTTATTAAAATGTTCCACCAAAAAAAAAACATCTCAACGAACGAAAAGCTTAGGAGTGCAACCCATGCAACAAACGACAAGATCCCACAACAGAAGGTGGGAAAAAGGGCTGCCCAAGTATGATCCCCAATCAGAGGCAACGATAGACAGCTGCCTCTGATTGGGAACCATACTCGGCCAACAAAGAAATATCAACATAGATTTCCCACCCTAGTTTCACCCTGACCTACCAAATAGAGAATTTAAAGGATCTCTAAGGTCAGGGCGTGACAGAAGCAATAGTATTTGAAGCAAAAGCCTACAGCTATTTTAACACCATTTAGCACTGGGGACTGGTCTTGATTAATCAAAGCGATGTTTATTTTCACTTAATCTCAGTTTGGGTATATGTTAGACTAGAATTAGAAAATTAGGGTGCGGAAATGTTATGCTCTTAGTGTAACCTTTATTTAACTTGGCTAGTCAGTTAAGAACTTTTTTTTTTACAAGGAGAGCCTCCTCCTTCTTCCCTGTTGGGGAATTAAACCCCAGTCTCCCGTGTGCCCTACCCACATGATATGGGGATTCTTTAGCTAAATAGCCCAGAACTGTACTTCCGACCATCATGTTGTACATCGCCATATTTTCCATTCCGTTCTAATGGGAACCCAGAGGGTTTTTATTTTTTCTTGGAATAGAAACACCATAATATTAAACAAATGAATTAAGCAAGTAGCAGTCAAAAGTTTGGACACGTCTATTCATTCTAGGGTTTTTCTTTATTTTTTTTACTATTTTCTACATTGTAGAATAATAGTGAAGACATCACAACTATGAAATAACACATATGGATTCTGTTAAGAACCAATTCTTATTTACAAGGACTTCCTACTCCTTCCTCCCTGTCGGGGAATTGAACCCTGGTCTCCCGCGTGCCTGCATTCTCTACGTCAAGTCATTATTGAAGGCTATCAAATGCTTCTTAAAGATGCCCACTGGTGGTCAAACTAGCACTAACTGGCATTAATGGTACCAGTGGTTCATACTTAAATAATGTGTCATAGAATTCTGCGGCAACATGCAAGCTGCGCCGCAGTACGCTGCAACTTCTAAAGGAGGCACCACTGTAGATAACCTCAAACAAGTGACAGAATATCTCCTGTTTGGCAAAATCGAGTTTATGATAATACAGATAGCAGATCAGCTCATGATAAAGAGAGGAAATAGATGAAATATCAAGGTATTGTAACGGGGACCAACTCTGTTGAAAAAATATACAGTGGAGAGAACAAGTAAAACAAACAAGCTCAAGCCAGCGCATGTCCAGGCCCGTCTGAAGTTTGCCAATGACCATCTGGATGATCCAGAGGAGGAATGGGAGAAGGTCATGTGGTCTGATGAGACAAAAATAGAGCTTTGGAGGTGGAAACATCATTCTTTGGGGATGCTTTTCTGCAAAGGGGACAAGACGACTGCACCGTATTGAGGGAAGGATGGATGGGTCCATGTATCGCGAGATCTTGGCCAACAACCTTCTTCCCTCAGTAAGAGTATTGAAGATGGGTCGTGGCTGGGTTTTCCAGCATGACAATGACCGAAAACACACAGCCAGGGCAACTAATGAGTGGCTCCGTAGGAAGCATCTCAAGGTCCTGGAGTGGCCTAGCCAGTCTCCAGACCTGAACCCAATAGAAAATCTTTGGAGGGAGCTGAAAGTCCGTATTGCCCAGTGACAGCCTTGAAACCTGAAGGATCTGGAGAAGGTCTGTATGGAGGAGTGGGCCAAAATCCCTGCTGCAGTGTGTGCAAACCTGGTCAAGAACTACAGGAAACGTATGATCTCTGTAATTGCAAACAAAGGTTTCTGTACCAAATATTAAGTTCTGCTTTTCTGATGTATCAAATACTTATGTCATGCAATAAATATGCAAATGAATTACTTAAAAATCATACAATGTGATTTTCTGGATTTTTGTTTTAGATTCCGTCTCTCACAGTTGGAGTGTAGCTATGATAAAAATGACAGACCTCTACATGCTTTGTAAGTAGGAAAACCTGCAAAATTGGCAGTGTATCAAATACTTGTTCTCCCCACTGTATATCTAATCTCATACCATTTGTTGATCACACATTCTCTACCGCAGCAGTACGATACAGTGCAGAAAAGCAGGGGAAATGTTATCGTGCTTTGATAATGCAGTTTGTGGATTACAGAATAAAGTTAGGAGTTTGCATGCGATTCTGGGTTTCAGTGTGATTGAGATGATAGTATTTGGTATTTTGGTATTTTATTAGGATCCCCATTAGCTGTTGCAATAGCAGCAGCTACTCTTCCTGTGGTCCACACAAAACATGAAACATAATACAGTATGACATAATACAGAACATCAATAGACAAGAAGAGCTAAAAGACAGAACTACATACAATAGCCTAGGCTTTATACACGGCTATATAAGGCTACTACATGAGTCAGTAGATACATAATGCACTTGATTTAGGCTACATTATTGCATGCTAAATGTTTCTGATCAGGGATAGATGAGTAAACAAATAAATTAGCCACTTCCACTTGTTCAGCCAGAGATCAACTAACCAAATATAGAGACAGAAATTCAGTGAAACTAAATCACATTGATTGATTATCAGTTACTGTCTTTTGGTCTGGAGTAGGACAGGTTACTACACGAGTGAAGAGCAAGCAGACTTGTAAAACATGCTAGGAAAATGTTCTGATCAACTAATATATGAGCAAACTAGAATAAAGATGATCGTTAGCACTCACCTCAACTTAGCTAACATTTCCCCAGCCTAATTGTTACCAAATATCGAACCGGAGATTCAGTGAAAACAAAAATGGACATTGATTGATTTATCTAGACAAGTTCCCCAAACCTGTCTCAAAGCAGCGAGATGGCGCTGTCCCAATCAAAACTATGCTGAAATGATAATCTAGGTGACCAAACACGACTATTGCTTTAAATTAGGATAACGGTTGGATATGATTTTGGGAGTTTCAGTTCAAGCTTGATACATGCCTTCAATTGCATTAGCCTACTTTATTCCAATATTTTCGGGTTCGAGCTCATTTAATTTCTGTGACGTTGGACCAGGGCTCTGGATTGAGTTCTGATGAGAACTCTATAAACTGCATTCGAGTCTCGTGTGCATTCCGGCAGTGTCAATCAAGAGAGACTCTCGGACTGAAACATTCACACCTCCATTTAATTTACGAAAACATAATACATTTGTGCCACAGTTTAAACTACCGATAGATCAGCATTCTAACTCCCCCTTGTGATAGTGTGGTGCAATGACAGAATTGCGTAATTTACCACAATCTGCCACCATCTACCACAAACGATCGCAGCATAAGCTCAACATTTTTAAAGGAAGAACCTTTGAATATATGGTGACCTTGTGTGAAGTAAATATGCTAGGCTAAAGGTTTCCATGCGACAGCCTGCTGGGATAATGTGCCATAAAAATTATGCCAATCTGCTGCTGCTACATTGGTAGAATATGTAGTAATTTTCCAGATCTTGTCATAATTTCTTTTGAGGAATGTGAAAAGTGGTCCCGGGACAGTCCATGGATACTGGTTACCGGTGTTAAACCCTACAATACAGGGTTGCTATGGCTGTTAGTCTGTGCCCTTTCCTCTCTCTCATTCTTGCTCTCTTTCTTGCTCTGTTTCTTCTGCTCTCCCTTCCTCCCTGACCTGGCTATCATTACCATTATGAAAGGGCTGTAACGTAGCATTATTGAAATAATTGCAAATCACAGACTGTAGACATATCTCTCTTTTAATTTTTCAGCAGGGACCTTCCCTGGCCATGTTGGCTCTCAAGCACAATGACGACTAATGAATAAATATGACAAGCTGAATGCAGTCCACTGCTTCACCCACTCTCGGATTTAAAGGGATGAATGCCAATCAGGTCAAATTCACACTGAGGAATCCATCATTAAGGTTACTTAATATCAGGTTTGAAAGAGAATGTACTCCAGTTCCTTGTGATCAAGAATACTGTGTGGCAGTAAGTGGATATGTAGCCTATAATGAAGAGGCTGTCCCATAGCACTGAGTACTGCACTAGTGTCAGTTCCATCAAACACTCACAGATTCCTAATTTATCTCCCTAATGTAGGTATTCAGGCTAATGAGGACTCTCTCTTACCTGGAATGGTGTGTGGTGACACAAGGTTAAGACCCACAGATTATCCGACAACATGTCAGGATCAGGTAGACTAATGCTGTTGACTTACGGCGTTTAGCAGTGGAAAAAGATAGACCTCTTCACACGTACGTACGCAGACGAACAAAACAAAACACACACACACATACAGTATGCAGGCACACATAGACAAACACATCTTTCATTAACACTAAAAACATGAACGATGACATGAATGTATGACTCATTTTCTAAATACCATGTTAGGAACTACAGTATGTGGTTTAGTATACATGTATACTCTCCCAGATGACGACATTACAAAGATGCTCTTAACTCCAATCGATAAGGTAATCTGGGTTGTTTGAAATAACTCCTCTAAAGTGCAGGCAGTAGACTAGATAAACACAAGACAAGACAGTGCTCTGCTGTTATGCACCTGACATTTAGTGAGCTGTCATACAGGTCAGTGTTTAGGGATTAACACACAGGATGACACTTCAGTGACTCATTTTTATCTCCACAGCCAGTGTGACTGGAGCATCCCTCCCGTTCCTCAGCCGGGTGTATGGATGATAAGACAGCGTCTCACAGAAGGTTATCTCAAACCAAACAGAAACATTCTGGGTACCAATTTCTTAGCTGGGTTTCATCAGTGAAGTGGGAGGGGAGGGTTAGGACTGCAAGCTATTGTCCTTAAATGGCCTCTTGTTATACAGGGCCGTGTTGCTGGTGTCAAGCTCTGCCTTCTCCCAAACTGGAACAAAGATCCCTGTAGTTAAGATTGTTAAGTGTTAATGACAGTCATCGTTTAGAATGTTAACCCTAAGGTGAATTCTAATCATAGCAAAGACTTGATATAGACAATAGGTGCCTGCTACTCACTGTGCAACGGAATTCAGCTGTAAATTCAAATTGACAGTGTTTACCTTTGCTTACATTCTCTTACCCTGTTTTCCATCTTCCATTTCTAAGAAGTGCTACATAATCCTTCTGGCCTGTATACTTATTATTCTCCTTTAAAGGGAGCCTCACACAAAGTACATTAATATCATAGATCTGAATGCAATGGACTCATATTGTGAATGAATTCAGGAGACAGGGTCATTTTATCGATCCAAAGAGTATTTATTGTCATGATAACATCCCAGAGTCCCAACAGATTCATGTGTCCCGTTTGATAAACTGCCGTTTTCATCCTACTGCCACTTGGAGTGATTTTACTCTAAATATGGTATTTCAGTTTTGTATTTTTTTTTAAATTAGTGTCACGAGTGAGCGCAGATGCATCCTGTTTCCATTGATCATCCTTGAGAGGTTTCTACAACTTGATTGGAGTCCACCTTTGGTACATTCAATTGGTAGGACATGATTTGGAAAGGCACACAAATGACTATATAACAATTACATTTACATTTAAGTCATTTAGCAGACGCTCTTATCCAGAGCGACTTACAAATTGGTGAATTCACCTTCTGACATCATATAAGGTTCCACAGTGGACAGTTCAGAGGCCTCCATCATTCTAAAATGGAAGAAGTTTGAAACCACCAAGACTCTTCCTAGAGCTGGCTGTCTGGCCAAACTTAGCAATCGGGGGGAAAGGGCCTTGGTCAGGGAGGTGAACAAGAACCTGGTGATCACTCTGACAGAGCTCCAGAGTTCCTCTGTGGAGATGGGAGTACCTTTCAGAAAGACAACCATCTCTGCAGCACTCCACCAATCAGGCCTTTATGGAGAGTTGATGGAAGCCACTCCTCAGTAAAGGGCATATGACAGCCTGCTTGGTTTGCCAAAAGGCACCTAAAGGACTCTCAGACCATGAGAAACAAGATTCTCTTGTCTGAAGAAACCAAGATTGAACTCTTTGGCCTGAATGCCTAGCGTCACGTTTTGAAGAAACCTGGCACCATCCCTACGGTGAAGCATGGTGATGGCAGCATCATGCTGCGGGGATGTTTTTCACTGACAGGGAGTGTTAGACTATTCAGGATCGAGGGAAAGATGTACGGAGCAAAGTACAGAGAGATCCTTGAAGAAAACCTGCTCCAGAGTGCTCAGGACCTCAGACTGGGGCAAAGGTTCACCTTCCAACAGGACAACGACCCTAAGCACACTGCCAACAAGGAACCCTGAATACCATACCAGTCAAACATAACAAAATACTGCCCTGGATCCTAATAGAGAACCCAGACTGCATTGTTCCATCCATGCCTTTTAAATACATGAGGGGTTACGGGTTCACACTTCCACTTGCCCCAACCAACCTCGTCCTCCCCAGACCTCAGCAACTTTTCCGCACAGGAAGCAACCTTTAAGAGGAAAGAAGAAAACGAGACCAGAAGGGAACCGACTGGAGCGATAGAACAGGACAATACCAAACACAACAATAAACAGTGGTCAGTCACGTGGACATTCAGGAACAGGGCACACGAGAGAGTGCGTAAGCAATGACATTTTCAGTCCCCCTGACACAACTCATCAGTGGTTTTGGGACTAGTCTCTGAATGTCCTTGAGTGGCCCAGACAGAGCCCAGACTTGAACCAGATCTAATGTCTCTGGAGACACCTGAAAATAGCTGTTCAGCGACGCGCCCCATAAATTACTTCCGGCGCCGACAGAGATGGCCGCCTCGCTTCGCGTTCCTGGGAAACTATGCAGTTTTTTGTTTTTTTACGTGTTATTTCTTACATTAGTACTCCAGGTCATCTTAGGTTTCATTACATACAGTCGAGAAGAACTACTGTATATAAGATCAGCGTCAACTCACCATCAGTACGACCAAGAATATGTTTCTCGCGACGCGGATCCTGTGTTCTGCCTTACAAACAGGACAACGGAATGGATCGCATGCAGCGACCCAAAAAAACGACTCCGAAAAAGAGGAAAACGAGGCGGTCTGCTGGTCAGACTACGGAGACGGGCACATCGTGCCCCACTTCCTAGCATTCTTCTTGCCTATGTCCAGTCTCTTGACAACAAGGTTGATGAAATCCGAGCAAGGGTAGCATTCCAGAGGAACATCAGAGACTGTAACGTTCTGTGCTTCACGGAAACATGGCTCACTGGAGAGATGCTATCCGAAGTGGTGCAGCCAACGGGTTTCTCCACACATTGCGCCGACAGAAACAAACACCTTTCTGGTAAGAAGAGGGGTGGGGGCGTATGCCTTATGGCTAACGAGGCATGGTGCGATGAAAGAAACATACAGGAACTCAAATCCTTCTGTTCACCTGATTTAGAATTCCTCACAATCAAATGTAGACCGCATTATCTACCAAGAGAATTCTCTTTGATTATAATCAGAGCCGTATATATCCCCCCCCAAGCAGACACATCGATGGCTCTGAACGAACTTTATTTAACTCTTTGCAAACTGGAAACCATTTATCCGGAGGCTGCATTCATTGTTGCTGGGGATTTTAACAAGGCTAATCTGAAAACAAGACTCCCTAAATTTTATCAGCATATCGATTGCGCAACCAGGGGTGGAAAAACCTTGGATCACTGTTACTCTAACTTCCGCGACGCATATAAGGCCCTGCCCCGCCTTTTGGAAAAGCTGACCACGACTCCATTTTGCTGATACCTACCTACAGACAAAAACTAAAAAAAGAAGCTCCCACGCTGAGGTCTGTCCAACGCTGGTCCGACCAAGCTGACTCCACACTCCAAGACTGCTTCCATCACGTGGACTGGGACATGTTTCGTATTGCGTCAGATAACAACATTGACGAATACGCTGATTCGGTGTGCGAGTTCATTAGAACGTGCGTTGAAGATGACGTTCCCATAGCAACGATTAAAACATTCCCTAACCAGAAACCGTGGATTGATGGCAGCATTCGCGTGAAACTGAAAACGCGAACCACTGCTTTCAATCAGGGCAAGGTGTCTGGTAACATGACTGAATACAAACAGTGCAGCTATTCCCTCCATAAGGCTATCAAACAAGCTAAGCGTCAGTAGAGAGACAAAGTAGAATCTCAATTCAACGGCTCAGACACAAGGCATGTGGCAGGGTCTGCAGTCAATCACGGACTACAGGAAGAAATCCAGCCCAGTCACGGACCAGGATGTCTTGCTCCCAGGCAGACTAAATAACTTTTTTGCCCGCTTTGAGGACAATACAGTGCCACTGACACGGCCTGCAACAGAAACATGCGGTCTCTCCTTCACTGCAGCCGAGGTGAGTAAAACATTTAAACGTGTTAACCCTCGCAAGGCTGCAGGCCCAGACGGCATCCCCAGCCGCGCCCGCAGAGCATGCGCAGACCAGCTGGCTGGTGTGTTTACGGACATATTCAATCAATCCCTATACCAGTCTGCTGTTCCCACATGCTTCAAGAGGGCCACCATTGTTCCTGTTCCCAAGAAAGCTAAGGTAACTAAGCTAAACGACTACCGCCCCGTAGCACTCACTTCCGTCATCATGAAGTGCTTTGAGAGACTAGTCAAGGACCATATCACCTCCACCCTACCTGACACCCTAGACCCACTCCAATTTGCTTACCGCCCAAATAGGTCCACAGACGTTGCAATCTCAACCACACTGCACACTGCCCTAACCCATCTGGACAAGAGGAATACCTATGTGAGAATGCTGTTCATCGACTACAGCTCGGCATTCAACACCATAGTACCCTCCAAGCTCGTCATCAAGCTCGAGACCCTGGGTCTCGACCCCGCCCTGTGCAACTGGGTACTGGACTTCCTGACAGGCCGGCCCCAGGTGGTGAGGGTAGGTAACAACATCTCCTCCCCGCTGATCCTCAACACTGGGGCCCCACAAGGGTGCGTTCTGAGCCCTCTCCTGTACTCCCTGTTCACCCACGACTGCGTGGCCACGCACACCTCCAACTCAATCATCAAGTTTGCGGACGACACAACAGTGGTAGGCTTGATTACCAACAACGACGAGACGGCCTACAGGGAGGAGGTGAGGGCCCTCGGAGTGTGGTGTCAGGAAAATAACCTCACACTCGACGTCAACAAAACTAAGGAGATGATTGTGGACTTCAGGAAACAGCAGAGGGAACACCCCCCTATCCACATTGATGGAACAGTAGTGGAGAGAGTAGCAAGTTTTAAGTTCCTCGGCATACACATCACAGACCAACTGAATTGGTCCACTCACACAGACAGCATCGTGAAGAAGGCGCAGCAGCGCCTCTTCAACCTCAGGAGGCTGAAGAAATTCGGCTTGTCACCAAAAGCACTCACAAACTTCTACAGATGCACAATCGAGAGCATCCTGGCGGGCTGTATCACCGCCTGGTACGGCAACTGCTCCGCCCTAAACCGTAAGGCTCTCCAGAGGGTAGTGAGGTCTGCACAACGCATCACCGGGGGCAAACTACCTGCCCTCCAGGACACCTACACCACCCGATGTTACAGGAAGGCCATAAAGATCATCAAGGACATCAACCACCCGAGCCACTGCCTGTTCATCCCGCTATCATCCAGAAGGCGAGGTCAGTACAGGTGCATCAAAGCTGGGGCCGAGAGACTGAAAAACAGCTTCTATCTCAAGGCCATCAGACTGTTAAACAGCCACCACTAACATTGAGTGGCTGCTGCCAACACACTGACACTGACTCAACTCCAGCCACTTTAATAATGGGAATTGATGGGAAATTATGTAAATATATCACTAGCCACTTTAAACAATGCTACCTCATATAATGTTACTTACCCTACATTATTCATCTCATATGCATACGTATATACTGTACTCTATATCATCTACTGCATCCTTATGTAATACATGTATCACTAGCCACTTAAACTATGCCACTTTGTTTACATACTCATCTCATATGTATATACTGTACTCGATACCATCTACTGTATCTTGCCTATGCTGCTCTGTACCATCACTCATTCATATATCCTTATGTACATATTCTTTATCCCCTTACACTGTGTATAAGACAGTAGTTTAGGAATTGTTAGTTAGATTACTTGTTGGTTATTACTGCATTGTTGGAACTAGAAGCACAAGCATTTCGCTACACTCGCATTAACATCTGCTAACCATGTGTATGTGACAAATAAAATTTTATTGGATTTGATTTGATTTGAACCTGACAGAGCTTGAAAGAATGGGAGAAACTCCCCAAATACAGCGTGCCAAGCATGTAGCGTCATACCCAAGAAGACTCAAGGCTGTAATTTCTGCCAAAGGTGCTTCAACAAAGCACTGAGTAAAAGATCTGAATACTTCTGTAAATGGAATATTTCATTTTTATTTATTTTTTCACATTTGCAAAAAGTCTTTGTTTATATGGGGTATTGTGTGTAGATTGATGAGGGGGAAAAACAATTTAATCAATTTTGGAATAAGGCTGTAATGTAAGAAGAATTGAGAAAAAGTCAATACTTTCCGAATGCACTGTATGTGTCTGGAGGCATATCCGGACACATTAGTAAGATGTACAGTTATGTACCTGTGTTTGTCTCTGTTTGAAGTGAATATGCCTGCAGAAGAACATGTTGACATTGTGATACACCATGCTCTGAAGTCTTTATAGTCCAGGCAGGATAATGCTGGCAGTTGTGGCTGGTGGGCAGGATGCAGATCCCCTAATCCTCTCTTACACGGTGTACTCGATGAAAATAGACCTTACCTAAGTTTACTCTTGAGTTTGTCCATTATTTGTCTTGTTTGCTTGGTCTGTGCTGTCTCTGTTTACATAATACAGCTCAATTCACTGTTTTGCTTTTTTCCAAGCTACTCAATGACTCTTTCTCAGTCTGTTCTTGGACAGGTTGGTTGTTTGTGTACAATTGTCAAGTAGGTTAAAGAAAGGCAGAGAAGCCATTTAAGTTACTGTGCGAGATAGCGTGGCTCCTCTTAAGTGCCATGTCCTTGAGCAGGGCATGAGATGAGGATCTCTGTTCCTGTTATAATTCGAATAACTATCCTTTGGGTGGACCTTGCATGGCTAATGAGTAACAGGGAATCTCACAATATATCCATGAGACTTCCCAAAACTGTAGCAGACAGAAAGAGAGAGCCCAATCAGAAATCATTGTCTATCAAGCAGTGTTGCTGCTGAATTCCCTCACTAGGGGCAGCACAGTCTCATGGTGAATCCCAAACTAGCCCCTCACCCCTTCCAACTTGTACGGATGGCCCTCTATTGTCACGTGTTGCTGACGAATTTCATAGAGTGGCGAGGGGACACACTCGTGACTTCAATAATGCAATTCATGTTAAACATTAAAATAATAAATTCAAATCAATTACAGTTAATCCTCAATTACAGTTGAACATTTAATTTGGGAGGAATTTCATTTGTTTTATGTGTCAAGCCTCGAAATCGGACACAAGCAAACACAAATACAATTAGGCACACCTCTCCATTCTATGTATGAAATTGCTCAAACTCCAAACATATTGTGGTGCATATTCAGATAGCACTTCGCTCTGGAGCCTGTAGCCTTGCTGGCTTGGTCAAAGTGGCTATGCATATGGGGGAGGTGCATGTGAATGTGTGTAGATTATTTAGAATTGACACTGACTGAGGATGACAGAAATTAGTGCAGGAGGCGGCCCAGTGGTCTAAGGCACTGCATTGCAGTGTTGCAGCGTCACTACAACATGGGGTCCGACCATGAGTCCCATGGAGTGGCGCACAATTGGCCCAGCGTCGTCCGGGTTAGGGGAGGGTTTGTCCGGGGGGGGGGGGGCTTTACTTGGCTCATCACGCTCTAGCGGCTCCTTGTGGCGGTCGTCAGTTGAATGGTGTTTCCTCCGACACATTGGTGCAGCTGGTTTCCGGGTTAAGCGAGTGGGTGTTAAGAAGCGCAGCTTTGCTGGTCATGGTTTCGGAGGATGCATGACTCAACCTTCGCCTCTCCCGAGCCCGTTGGGGAGTTGCAGCGATGAGACAAGATCGTAATCCCGAAATGGGGGAGAAAAAAGGGGGGGGGGGGATGACTAGACAATAATTAATTTATTAAATAAATAAATGAGTGCAGGAGGAATATGACCATAATATAATATTCAATCTGACTCCATTATCATGTAAATATTGCTATAGGCCTTTAAACATATCCGATTGATAGTAAGATAGCAAGTCTTATCGTCCCCACTCGGAGTACTATAAGTGACACTTGTCTAGGTTCTCCGTTATGCAATTATTAAGTGTCTAAGAGACAAAGAGCTAATACCTTGCAATCATGTCCAAGCATTAATTGATTGAGTTAACCTTAGCCCAGAGATGCACTATGTGTAGTGTAATAACATTTACTCATAGACCATTAGATCAAAGACTAATTCAAAGAAATATGAGGACTCCCGTACATATCAATTTAAAAGTAATCAGATTTATTACAGTTATACAATAAGAATACAGTTATCAAATAGTACATACCAGAACTCTTCAATGTCAAAATATACAAAATATCTAAGTCTAAAGTATAAAAACACACTATAGATTGTTTTACAATGACTGCCTGACTGAAACAACTCAACACTTTTTATCCTAACTACGGCGGAACTCGATCTCAATAACGCCCATCTTTTAATTACCATCACTTTGCTTGGCCCAAAACAATAAAACAAACATCACACGCATTTTCGAATTGAATCATCACAACTCAATCTAAATGATAGGAGCGCACCTCTGTGTCAGAAATCCATAACACATACAGTACAATACAACATATCAAAATGTTCAGCTCTGTATGAACTCTTGAAACAATCTAAACATGTCAGTTTTATTCACACAGTAACATTATTTACGTTGATTCAAGTTTTCATCTGTCCATGGAACATTGGGAGCGTCCCGCCACGGAGAAAGCCACGGATAAGGTGTGTTTGACTGTGATAGCAAACATATGGCCAGCCATCCGGACAATGTCATAAATTGGGATTGAATCATCACAATAGGCCCTGGCGCCGGCAAGTCTCAGACACACTTTCGTCAATGGCCTTCATCATAGTTCACATTCTTATTTTTCCACTGCACGCGCAAATGGAGTTGATTGATCTTGAACCTCGTATCAGACTCAGTAAAAGGTTTAAATCAGACTAAGTAAAAGGTTCAAATAGGATCAGATTTTTCCCCATGTGAGCCTGCTCCCTCAGTGTGTAGACTAGTGTAGTTCAGGTTAACATACATTATGTTTCCTTTCAAAATGTTACATTAGAGCTTGACTTAAGTGCACAAATGTAGTCATCTTTTTTTACTTTTTGAAGTCTTAACCAATATGGATATTATCACACTATTCTAGGGGTTACCATTTGACACCAGAGGTTAAGGCATCACGTCGCCTTCCTCCTTCTTATTAATGAATAACTAACTCGGAAAGGATTAAGACCGCTAAGACCATTTAAGATAGAAATCCTTCTTCTAATGAAACCAGGGTGTGAGCAACAGCTTGTAATTGATGACATGTGAAGCTGATGCAGAGATGTTTGGACTTTTTTATGCCTTATGTGTTCAAGGTCAAGGAAGTCAACTCAGAGAGTAAGTGTGGAGGAAATGCCCAAACGGTATTAATGCAGGGTCAGAAGTGAAAGTTGCTCTCTAAGGAATTCTGGATTAGGGTTAAAGGGTTTCTGGCTGAATTGTTATAAACTCTAAGATGTATTTTCCTCTGATATTTTTAACATATTTCTACGCTTCCCTTTTAACCGATTTCTAATGTTGAAATATATGGGAATCTTACGTAGAAAATTAGACTCAACGTTTGCTTTGATACAGCCTGATACTGTAATTACTGAGTGTTTATCATAATCATTTTTTTAACTTGACATAAAAAAAGAGACAAGCCGGTAATAATAACAACGCAAGCTTATTGAAACACTTTGCCAAACTCATTCATTACAGCAGCAGTGCTGGTTGTAGTGAATTTTATGGCTTATAAAAGTGTTGAACAATGTGTTAATAGTGCTGAATAGCAACTTAAACATGAACTTACTCGTAAAAACAGCAGAGCTTTGCTATATTTGTTAAGTCTCTCTCTAGTCATGATTTTAAATCTTTTTAAATCTCACAGTATCAACTTTGCTGTGCGCTCAAGGCTTCTTGTTACGGTCTATGGCTCGAGGAAACTGTGCAGACTCTGTGATCTGAGCTGTCTGATTGGCCAAAGGTAGGCCTGGAGGTACACTTGATTTGCTCTCTGGGCCTGCCGGGTAGGCGGAGGTCTATCCTCAGACACATGAAAAGGTTAAAAATGGGACCACTGCATTCCCGGCGCTAGGGCTGCTGAAACAAATGCCCCTACTGCCAACAGCACAAAAAAATTTAAAAAAATAAGGACACAAGGCTGTTTCATTGGGTTTTTTACAGAAATGTTTGGTGATCGAATAGGAATGCCTTGAAGATCGACCAGTCGATCGCGAGTTGGTGACCACTGTTATATGCACTCCTTCTGACAATAAATCAAAGTCAGTGTGATTTGCATCTCCTAGTATAGTGGTGTGTTCTGAAAACAGACCCATGTTTCAGTTGGCCTGATGCTTACCTAATCCCCAGTGAATGGAACAGACTCAAGCAACTGTAAAAACACCCCATCTCTTTAATGGTCCAAGTTCGAAGGAAGTAAAGTTTACCAAAACATTTAGGTTACTAGCGTTCTTGGTTATTATCGTTCTTGGCAATAGACTATACCTAAGATGTTGCAAAGTTATTGCACTGCAGTGTTGCTCTGTATTTTTGCAGCAGGACATAGCAAATGCCAGGTAGAAATAGAGAGTTTGAGGACAATTATCCAATAACAATGGGGAAAGGGACAGGCTGTGCAGTTTACTGGAGGCAGGAAGGGTATTTTGGTCTACTTTACTTAACACACATGGCTTTATTTGAAGGTCAATAGAAAGGGATTTTACTGATGCAAACTATGGTTGGGCGGTATCCAGATTTTATGTCATCATACCTTCCTTCTATCATCCCAGAATGCTAACAGAATTAGCACAATTAATAGTGAATTTTCATGGGGGCTGTTTTCTAAATACTAACAAGCTCAAACGAAAATCAACTTAATGCAAACACAGGCAATCCAGCTCGTAAAGAAATTCATATAGAGGTAGGAGCTACCGAATGTCATTTTTGGTGAGTTTGGACATTTACAATGTGAATGAGAGACATTGTGCAAATGAACAAAGTTTTGACCCATGCTTGTCTAAAGGAAAAACAGTACTCACTCTGGAGCAGGATGTGTACACACGCTGTGTCTGTGTGGAGTCTGAAGTTGCTAGGGCAACGGCCTGCCTGCTCGGAGATAAGGGGGGAATAACGCAACCCATAACTTTAACTTGCTAGTTAAAGTTATTCAGTGTTACAGGAAAAAATATATAAAACGCATAAAAAATATCTTGCAGCATTTTGAAAACACAGATGTAAAATGCTTCTTATTGTAATTTCTGCTCAGCATCAGGCAAATTTTGTGCACTCAGATGAGAATTCACGGAAGGGCATTCTATCACTAGACAGCGTTCTGACTCAAGGTAGGAGTCATAGTTTGCTTTTTAGGTACTATAATTCAATATCTCTTTCCCCTTGTTAGAATGTGAATAACCTTGGTGGAGATGTTTTGCTTGACAACAGATGACTTCATAGGTAAGGCATTGTTGGAGAGATACTGTAACTTTAGCAGTAGTTGAATGGAGAAGTTTGGCCGACCGCCCATTTCCTCATTGCTTCGCCTTCCAGGTCAGAAAAGTTAACACTCGTAATGTATTCAGTTACATTTCCCCCCATCCTAAACTACCCTTCAAAAGTTGCCTTGACAGAACAATAAGGTGCTATTTCAGAGCACATTGAGCTCCGTGGAGAGAGAGGGAAGAGGAAACTTGTTGGGCGAGACCAGGGAGCACATTGTGTAGACTATATGTGACATGTCTCGAAGATATTGCGCTTTGTCGCCTCACGTTGCTCAGCGTTAATAAGTTGCTGACCCTTCCGTAGGGGCATCACAGAACTGTCCAATCCATTTCATAGACTTTCAATGTGAATGTTATTCCCTGTCAGTTTATTCTGCTGGGCACACAGAGAACGGCCCGTGCTGAGTCTGACGACCCAATGCCTTCTTTCCATGTAGGGCTTCTCCCTAGAAGAAAGACTCGTCAAAGCCTTTTTACGGGCAGACCCTATCGTCTGTGTAGTTTACTGGAAAGAAGGAGGAAGAGAAGGAGGGAGGGTATTTTGGCCAGAGTTGATATAGTGTAAAGACAGGATATTGTTTGAACATTTTCTAGATTTATAGTCCAACTCCTCCACGTCGTCTCGTTTATTTCAGTGTTCTGTATATACAGTTGAAGTCGGAAGTTTACATACACTTAGGTTGGAGTCATTAAAACTAGTTTTTAAACCACTCCACAAATTTCTTGTTCACAAACTATAGTTTTGGCAAGTCGGTTAGGACATCTATTTTGTGCACGACAAGTAATTTTTCCAACAATTGTTTACAGACAGATAATTTCACTTGTAATTCACTGTATCACAATTCCATTGGGTCAGAAGTTTACATACACTAAGTTGACTGTGCCCTAACCAGCTTGAAAAATTACAGAAAATTATGTCATGGCTTTAGAAGCTTCTGATAGGCTAATTGACATAATTTGAGCCAATTGGACGTGTACCTGTGGATGTATTTCCCCTTTCCCCCACTGAGTTTGAAGGTAGTTTGAAGGCCTACCTTCAAACTCAGTGCATCATTGCTTGACATCATTGGTAAATCAAAAGAAATCAACCAAGACCTCAGAAAAATATTTGTATACCTCCACAAGTCTGGTTCATTCTTGGGAGCAATTTGCAAATGCCTGAAGTTACCATGTCCATCTGTACAAACAATACTACGCAAGTATAAACACCATGGGACTACGCAACCGTCATACCGCTCAGGAAGGAGACGCGTTCTGTCTGCTAGAGATGAACGTACTTTGGTGCGAAAAGTGCAAATCAATCACAGAACAACAGCAAATGACCTTGTGAAGATGCTGAAGGAAACAGGTACAAAAGTATCTATATCCACAGTAAAACGAGTCCTATATCGACATAACCTAAAAGGCCGCTCAGCAAGGAAGAAGCCACTGCTCCAAAACTGCCATTAAAAAAAGCCAGACTACGGTTTGCAACTGCACATGGGGACAAAGATCGTACTTTTTGGAGAAATGTCCTCTGGTCTGATAAAACAAAAATAGAACTGTTTGGCCATAATGACCATCGTTATGTTTGGAGGAAAAAGGGGGACGCTTGTAAGCTGAAGAACATCATCCCAACCGTGAAGCACTCGGGTGGCAGCATCATGTTGGGGGGGTGCTTTGATGCAGGAGGGACTAGTGCACTTCACAAAATAGATGGCATCATGAGGTAGGAAAATTATGTGGATATATTGAAGCAACATCTCAAGACATCAGTCAGGAAGTTAAAGCTTGGTATCAAATGGGTCTTCCAAATGGACAATGACCGCAAGCATACTTCCAAAGTTGTGGCAAAATGGCTTAAGGACAACAAAGTCATAGTATTGGAGTAGCCATCACAAAGCCCTGACCTAAATCCTATAGAGAATTTGTGGGCAGAACTGAAAAAGCGTGTGTAAGCAAGGAGGTCTACAAACCTGACTCAGTTACACCAGCTCTGTCATGAGGAATGGGCCAAAGATCACCCAACTTATTGTGGGAAGCTTGTGGAAGGCTACCCGAAATGTTTGCTCCAAGTTAAACAATTTAAAGGCAATGCTACCAAATACAAATTGAGTGTATGTAAACTTCTGACCCACTGGGAATGTGATGAAAGAAATAAAAGCTGAAAGAAATCGTTCTCTCTACTATTATTCTGACATGTCCCATTCTTAAAATGAAGTGGTGATCCTAACTGACCTAAGACAGGGAAAGTTTTACTAGGATTAAATGTCAGGAAATGTGAAAACACTAAGTTTAAATGTGTATGTAAGGTGTATGTAAACTTCCGACTTCAACTTTATCAACTTATTTAGTGTTTAAATTCTCTTTAGGCTATCTGATGTTTGTTTTGTACCAGTGTGCACACGGCCCAGTCTCAGCAGGTTCCTACCCATGGTCTTGGTCTTTAATCACTCCAGGCAGCAGTGGTCCACTGTACTTATCACACATGGCTTTATCTGAAGGTCAATAGAAAGTGATATTACTGATGCAAACTATGGTTGGGCGGTATCTAGATTTTCATATTGTCATACCGTCCTTCTATCATCCCGGAATATACGGTATTACTGGCTTAGTACACAAGGGGGCGCCATAACAACGCAAGAAAATCCATTAGACGTCTATTACCAGAATGCTAACAAAGTTAGCACAGGTAATAGCGAATATCTATTTGAGGCTGTTAGCTAAATGCTAACAAGTGCAAAATAAAATAAACAAATTACAAAGACAGGCAATCCAGCTCATAAAATAATACATATATATGGGTGGGAGCTACCAAATGTCATTTTTGGTGTGTTTGGACATTTACAAGCGAATGTGAACGAGAGATATTGTGAAATTAAACAAAGTTTTGATGCGTGCTTGTCTGAAGGAACTGTACTTGCTCTGGAGCAGCATGTGTACATGGTGTTTGAATGGAGTCCGGAGACACTAGGGCAATGGGCCTTCATGCTCTGATCGGAGAAGAGGGGCGAGGAGAAGACCAGCTGAGAACGGAGAGGAGAAAAAACTAAAGGATATCAAGATATTGACAGCTGTACAAATAACTTATCCAAATGGCATTGACTTCTCAAACACGGCAGAAAGCTAACACAATATGATGCCCCGTCACCTTATTAATTCAGCCACTTATATAACTAGCACGTTAAACTTCAGGGTCGCGATAACACAGATTTCTGCATTTTTTTTTACACAGGACAAAATTATAATATGCATAAGAAATATCTTGCTGCGTTTTGTAAAAAAGCTTCTTATTGTAATTTCTGCTCGGCATCAGACAAATTTTGTGCTTCAGTTGCAATTCCCTTCTCAGATGAGAATTCACAAACAGGCATTCTATCACAAGACAGCGCTCTGACTGATGTGTAGCTAATTTTCTCTGGTACTTTTCTAGTTGTAGCCAGATTACTTTTCTCCAGTAAAATGCTAGATTAACTTTAAGCAAAACATCAGGAAATGTAGCTGGCTACATTCTTTCTATGATACACATTAGAAATATGATGGCCACGCATCGTTTTTGCAAAAAATACCTTGCTTTTTCATTGTAAGCTCTTTCTTGTTTGGCTGCCAGCCAAATAGCGTCACTTCTGTTGTCATCTGATGAAAATTAAGCTATTTTCTGCCGATTGTGTTCCACTAATGTTTTTTTCTGTGAAATCCTGAACACTCTATTGAGTGAAGAAAACAGGGTTGACTTTTAATATAAAACCCCTGCAATGCACAGCTGGACTCACCTGCTCCTGCTTTCTCTCATTGTGCTATTTACAAACAAACATGTGACTGGCTCAACTGTTCTGGGGAACTATGGTAAGCTTCATAGTGTAACATAATTTGACAGGTGAAATGAAGAATGTGATCTGCTTTATCCCTTAACTTATTGCACAAATTGACTGCAGGTATTTACTTAAAAAATACCTACAAATATTACAATGTTTTGAAAAACTTGAAAGAAATATGTTTTATGGTTTTAACAGTATTGAAAAAACATATTGTGGTTATTTCCATATACTGCGTATATGGTATATACTGTATACTGCCAAATCCTAACACAAACAATGTTACAGTAAACTAACGTTTGTTTTGTGTCCAGACCTGCAGTTGTATGAATGTCCTCCTACCCTTCCTGTCCTGTACATTGTGTTGTTGTTTTTTGTGACACCCAGTCAGTGTGTAGCGTAACCCAAAAAGGTCTGAGACTCTGAAACCCTGGCAGTTGGCACTAGTTTAAGGATGATCTCTGTCTCTGCCTCTCAATCTGGCCCTCTATGAAAGTGGCCTGGGGTGGGCAGGCAGTTGTTTGGCCTCCCACATTGCACTGTGTGCTTATATTCTCACTGGGCTCTGGAGGATTACTCTCCTAGATGCTTAGTAAACTTGAGCAGGATTAATGGAGGGGAACAAAGAATCACTCTGCACAGAGAGAAAAGCAAGAAAATGAACTGAAAATGACCCACTTTCGATTGTTTGAAAAGGAAATAATCTCCAAAATATCTTTATTTTTTAAACAAACCGTAGAAAGTTGGTTGTAATTTCAGTTTAATCCACCTGAAAAGACAGAACAAATAATACAACAAATATTGTGGTTAAACTCGAATATACTAATTGATGAACTGAATTTTTTGAAGAAATTAAATTTTTAAAAAGGTATCATTTTTGTGAATGATATCATAAATAGGACTGGTGGAGTTATGTCACACATGCAGCTAACACAGACATATGGAAATGTCTGCTCTACACAAAATTACAACCAATTAATTGCAGCATCACCACAAAAATGGAAGAGGCAAGTAGAAGGGGGAAAAAAGTAAGGAACATGTTTGTCAACCCTGTATTAAAAGAACATAACTGGTGAAAGAAAAGTGTGATAAATAAAAACATATACCAATTTCATTTAAGGACCAAAAAACTGACAGCTGTGCCATATAAATTGCATAATAGTTGGGAAGAGATTTTCGATGTACCCATTCCATGGCACATGGTTTATGATTTGATATGCAAAACAACGCCGGATGCAAAACTTCGAATTCTTCCATTTAAATTACTATACAGAATTCTTGCAACCAATAGAATGTTATATATATGGGGGATAGAATCTTCCCAGCTCTGCAGATTCTGCTGTGAGGAGGCAGATCATTAGATCATTTATTTGGTTATTGCCCATATGTAGCTCGTTTTTTGGTCACAGGTCCAGGAATGGCTGAAGAATTGCAGCATTTGCCTAGAACTAACGCTGCAGGTACAGTGGGGCAAAAAAGTATTTAGTCAGCCACCAATTGTGCAAGTTCTCCCACTTAAAAAGATGAGAGAGGCCTGTAATTTTCATCATAGGTACACTTCAACTTTGACAGACAACATGAAGAAAAAAAATCCAGAAAATCACATTGTAGGATTTTTTTATGCATTTATTTGCAAATTATGGTGGAAAATAAGTAATAATTGCTCCCACAGTTGATTTCTTCAAACCAAGCTGCTTACCTATTGCAGATTCAGTCTTCCCAGCCTGGTGCAGGTCTACAATTTTGTTTCTGGTGTCCTTTGACAGCTCTTTGGTCTTGGCCATAGTGGAGTTTGGAGTGTGACTGTTTGAGGTTGTGGACAGGTGTCTTTTATACTGATAACAAGTGCCATTAATACAGGTAACGAGTGGAGGACAGAGGAGCCTCTTAAAGAAGAAGATACAGGTCTGTGAGAGCCAGAAATCTTGCTTGTTTGTAGGTGACCAAATACTTATTTTCCACCATAATTTGCAAATAAATTCATTAAAAATCCTACAATGTGATTTTCTGGATATTTCTTTCTAATTTTGTCAGTCATAGTTGAAGTGTACCTATGATGAAAATTACAGGCATCTCTCATCTTTTAAGCGGGAGAACTTGCACAATTGGTGGCTGACTAAATACTTTTTTGCCCCACTGTAGCAATACTGGGTGATTTGAAAATCAATCACAAAAGTCAATCAATCAATAATATAATAATTATTTTAGCAAAAAAAAATATTTTTAATTTACAATCCGTAGAAGCTATGAGAATAGAAAGGTTCAATTTGTTTGTGAAGCATCACAGCACAGTTGAAAAATATATGGCAAATAGAAACCCAAAATGGATGATGTTGAGAGATAGTTGGGTGGGGTTGAATGGAGCTGAAGGGTGGGACTAATAACAAGATAACCAATGTAAAGCATACGGGGCCTGTAAAATGTATATAGGTTCAGGAATTTTGTGAAATAGCACAGTTACAAATAGAAATCAAACTGGATAGTTGAAGTGTACCTATGATGAAAATTACAGGCATCTCTCATCTTTTTAAGTGGGAGAACTTGCACAATTGGTGGCTGACTAAATACTTTTTTGCCCCACTGTACATGGTTAGTATATTTTGGATGGTTACATAACTCTGTGTCTCTCTGTGTTTCATTGCATATGCCACTAGCATAGTGTGCATACTGTCCCGTGCACAGAACATGCTATTGGGTACATACATATACAGTGCAGCATTACACCTGTGATATGAAGTGCTTGTATGTTGGCTTATGTGTTTGATGAGTTGAATAGCTTTGAAACCATTTTCTCAAGAGGTTTCATTAGGCTCTGGAGTGATGGTGCCAGGAACAGTGAAAGGCTGGTCACTGTCTTTTATGGCCTGCATTCTGGTTTAATGTCTGTATTGTGTTAGGAAGGTCCATTAGAGGGAGCTGTATAAACTGGAGGTGCCTGTAAAATACAACTTTGCTTGACTCAATACACACATTAGTGGAGGAAAAGGCCCCTCCTGCCTTTAGATCAGGGTTACAATGTTAGACATGACATTGTCACTTCTATTGCATCTCTATTAAACCTACGTCTCTGGAAGAAAAGCCCTCCTCCGCAGATATATAGAACTTCTGAATCTGTGTTTGTTGGAAGTACCCAGTACTACGTATTATCTTATGATATGCAAACCTTCCCCTGTTTTATGTTCATAGATGCAGCATTTATTACAACATAGAGCATAGAGACTAACATTTTCATTTTCCCAAAAAAGTCTGTGCTGTCGGTCAGTGGTATGGACCACTGGGTTAATTAATATCACTAAAGGATGTGATTTATAGACAGCAGGAAGTGCAGCCTGGTTCTGTTGCTCTCTAAGCAAATTAGTGGAAGACAGAAAGACTAGAGCCCAGCGGTTTTATTGAATTACATCTGACATGCTCTACAGAGAGTATAATTCACGGGATACTTAAATGCTCGAGCAAAGTACAACAGGAACAAATTAGTTTGTTTTGTACTTGTTCTATAACAGGACTGTTGGAAGAAAATGGGATTTCAGAGGCAATTAAGGGAAATATTTTGGACGATTACCAACAAGACCATTTGACTCAGGTTATGGCCTTAATTAAGATGAAGATTTATTTAATTAAATGAAAATGTCCATTATTTATCATGCATAGTATAATATAGAAGTTTTGTCTTAACTGTTTTCATAGAACTTAAAATGAATGAAAGTCATTTTTTGTTTAAGGCATGTTTTGTTTTCATTCTCATTTGCTTGTACTGTAACCTCCCCATGCAGAGTAAAATGCTTCCTATCACTGTCATCTAGCAATGCTCAGACTTGAGACTTGAAAACATTTGAACTGGTTCACCCACAAGATGGTTGGGGAATAACCAGAGGCCATGCAACATGCAACCAAGCCTGTCAGTGGTGGCCTAGAGGGAAATCTCATAAATGAACCATGCAAAATCACCTCTCACATAGGGCCACACCACATTCATTATCCCATAGTTGAACCTGAGCTCCTCAGAAAAGTGTGAGAGGAAGAGAGGGAGAGAGAGTGAAATGGTGAAAGGAGGCCTATCCGCTTGATGTCAGGAACTGGGGAGATGATCACTTGCTTTTGTACCTACTGTCCTGAGATGAGGATGAGAGAGAGAGGGAAATAGGTGGGGGCTGCCTGTTTGTCCTCAGTAGGGGAGTGGTAGGCTCATGTGGTGCACCTGCCTGCCTGGAGAGAGAAACACTGGGTGTTCTTGCTTGTCCTTAGAGTGAGCTTTTCTTTTGACAGCTCTAAAAAATAAAACATCTCTTAGACCGTTTTGCTGGCCATTTCATGTCTTCTCGATAAGACAAAAGGAGAGGGGAATGGCTCGAAGCACTGTGGAAGTTCTGCAGCTCTGTGTTTGTTGTGACTCAGGCAGGGCTGGGTAGCTTCTGTCCCAGGTTCATATCACTAAGAATGTCTTGCGTTCACTGCTATGGAATGTTAAGTCTCAGCATTATTTTCCTCATCAGAAACGCTTAAACCTGCAGGATGACAGCAAAGTCATATGCCCTCCAGGCCTCCTGAGTGGCGCAGTGGTCTAAGGCACTAGCTGTGCCACTAGAGATTCTGGGTTCAAGTCCCGGCTCTGTCGCAGCTGGCCGCGACCGGGAGGCCCATGGGGCGGCGCACAATTGGCCCAGCGTCATCTGCGTTAGGGAGGGTTTGGCCAGCAGGGATATCCTTGTCTCATCGCTCACTAGCGACTCCTGTGGCGGGCCGGGCACAGTGCATGCTGACACAGTCACAGGTGTACGGTGTTTCCTCTGACACTTTGGTGCGGCTGGCTTCTGGGTTGGATGGGCATTGTGTCAAGAAGCAGTGCGGCTTTGTTGGGTTGTGTTTCGGAGGACGCATGGCTCTCGCCCTTCGCCTCTCCCGAGCCAGTACGGGAGTTGCAGCAATGAGACAAGACTGTAACTACTACCAATTGGGGAGAAAAAAGTGGTGAAAAATAAAATAGAATTTTAAAAAATCATATGCCTCTCATTTTCTTACTATCAGATGCACAGAAGGCATGGTCCTTGAAAAAGGTTGAATATATTAGGTTTATGACATGTCTTGTGCAACAGATGTAGGATAGTTGAGTGTGATTACCAAGGAGATAGTGTTTCTGAAAACAGTGAGTTTGGTTTAAGCTTTGAGCCTGTAAGTGAGTGATTATGGACTTACTTGAAAGGCGTCAGCATGCTTCCCAGCCAAAACAGTTTGATAGAGTTTGTGCATATATTATGATGTCATTCTGTGACGTTTTTGTTTGTTTTGGACTTCGGTGATGTTTTTTTTTCTAAAGGCAAACTGAGGTTCGGAGTCGAAGTCTATGCCCCTTTGTTGGTCATTGGTCAACTGATGCGATTCTTCAATAAATTCTTTGTTGTCATTCAAGGAGAGATGACTCGTTTTCATTGAAAAATACTGCACATCTTAGATGTAAAATTGCGCGACTAAGATCCCTTCGGCAAAAACGTCAAAATGAACAACAGATTTCTGGCGTTATCTTAAATTAATTCGGACTATTTTGAGGAAGCATATACTGGCTACGTTGTCTAAAAATGGACATACAGTACTATTGCTGCTTTTAAGGGAGTATGCGAGCACACTCGTTCGGCACTGAGGCTTGCTGACGCCTTAAACGGCAAGCCTCTGAAAGGTGATATCACTAACTGAGTTTTTCTTCTTTGATGTTTCCTGTGGTGAGAACAATGGTGGCGTTGTTGCTATTTGGAAACAACACTCTGTTTCTAAGGAAAAGCTTGAAACAGTGACTGCACAGCACTAATTTGATGCACAATAGGCCATTTAGTGTATACACAAGATTGAAACTGTGCTGGAGTTTCTCCTGAAAACGCTGTCAGCATGCATGACAACTTTATTGGCATAATCTGCTTTTTTTGCTTTCGCTCTCCTGCTTTTATTACATTTTTACAACTCTATGTACTATTATGGGAATAGTTTTGTTCCATGTAGTATTTTATTTGTCTGTCAGGAATGACTTACTGTAGGACACCATGGTGAAGCTAAGAGTGATCATTCGGTGCATAAGTTGTTGTTTCACTGGAATTGACTTGTAGGCTATTCAATCACAGTCAGAGATCAACAATTGTTGTTACAGCTGTTTGGAGAAATAGATGACAGACTACTGGAGTCTGGTTCAAGACTACAGACAAAGTGATTGATCCTAGAGCAGTGTTGGGGAACGGTACTTTTAAAAGTAACTTGTTGCGTTACAATGTTACTTGCAATAAAAGTAACTTGTTATGTTACTTATTATGGAAAGTAACTAGTTACATTACTTTTGCGTTACCAAAAACAGAAAACCCTCTGAAGAGGCCTTGCACGTGTTGGTCATTCATTCTTATGCCCAATTGACTATCTTTGAATGGCTTGCATATCCTACCGTCAACAGCCTAATCTATAACTCTGGGCTATACCAGCTCAAGTAATAAAGACAGACTCCATATCTCCTTTACAATACTTAAAATCAATAAAATAAAACCATATTGGCAGTAAAGGGAGAGCTCAAATGCAAGGACAAGAGGCTTCTGTTTTAAACTATACGATCACATTGTGTAATTGTAGTGCCCTTTCCTTTTATTGTGAAGACAGAGCTGGAGAAATGTAATTTCTTATCAACTGAGCCTAATATGATCACCTAGCTACGCTGTTTGCTTTATTACCAGACAATAAATGGGCCAATCGCCTGAACCCGATGATCCTGTGTTTGCGTATGAATCCTGCAAGTAGCATCAGTAAAGATCTGAGGGGTAACATCTGTCCTTTTCTTCTACCAATTTAAAATAATGTGACTACTTCCACAATAAAGGCTATTGTCTCTGCCATCTTGCTAGCTATCTAGCTACCAGCTGCCTTACCAGCTACATGCTGCAACATTCATGCACATGCAGGAAGAGCGCGAACCATGGCGAATGTAGGATAGGGGGAGTGATTTTAATTTGTTCCAACAAAGAAAAAGGGCAATAATATTGCAAAAGTAACACGTTATTATTTAAAGGGATAGTTCACCCAAATTACAAAATGCCATATTGGTTTCCTTACCCTGTAAGCAATCTATGGACTATGACGGCAATCCATGCTTTGGTTTAGTTTCCCTGGCACTGTTTCCACATGCTAACGTTTTGTGGCACAAATCCTATTCAAGTCATGGGACCGATATTATCATTTTTCGGGCACGTTGAAATCATCTATACGTGCTGTAATTTCTAAACCATTTACCCGATATAGATAAATACCCTCAAATTAAAGCTGACAGTCTGCACTTTAACCCCAAATTCATTATATAATTCCTAATTCAAAGTGCTGGAGTACAGAGCCAAAACAACAAAAAATCTGTCAGTCCCAATACTTTTGGAGCTCACTGTAGCTGTGTCTCCATTTGCCTTCAACCAACAGGCAATGTTGGCCTTACTGCCAACCTCCCAGACAACCAGGGTTTTTCCTAGGTCTCAGGAAGAAGCAATATGTTTTGTTCCCAGCTTGACAACCCTAAAGCAAACACTCCAGACTTCCCTCTCTTTATCCAGACAAAGTGACCTGATTTGTCCTGTGTTATGACAGGAACAATGTGCAGTACTTTATTGCTGTGCCTTGCCTAGGAGAAACATAGTCATTTACTGAGAGAAAAACCTTACAAGCCAGTAATGTGAAACATATAGCCTATGGAATACAAAAACCACTAAAACTGATGTGTTTGAATGTGCATTTTAATTCCTACTTAGGTTTGAGTGGTATGGTGGTATGTTCAGGAAGCAGGGTCTCATTGTCAGTATTCACAGTGATGTACATGTATATACTAGGGATGCACGATATATCGGTAAGCATATTGGAATCGGCCGATATTAGCTAAAAATGTCAACATCGTCATTGGCCCGATGTCTAGTTTAATGCTGACGTGCAAAACCGATGTCAAATCAGACGTGCATACCTATATAACGTAGATAGATGACTTAAGTGTTCTCTGCACTTTCTAGAAAGGGAAGTGGGATACCTAGTCAGTTGCACAACTGAATAGATTCACCCGAAATAGCACTGTTTCGTAATCATTTTGTTTGTCCTTTGTTCGTAACATTTTAAAGTAAAGTGAAATTCCAGTAAACTCATTGCTAGATTAAAACATGACTATTTTAGGGTTTAAACCCATAATGCATAATCTGACTACCATGCACTAGTGGGAAAAGGGAAACACTCGGCAAACATACTTTATCTTGTGCAGGTCTGATGAAAAAGAGAGGCACACTTCTATCTTCTGACATTTACAGTATCTGTGTTTTTTTGGCTGTGAATGAACTTGGGTGAAGTCCATTGGGTGTTGGGTGAAGTGCTGCCTGTCGAACCCCCTCCCAATGTCTGTCTGCCCATCAGGCTTTTCAAACAGCACCTGCCAAAGCTCAGTGTTACGCTAAGTGTCATTTTATTTCAGTAATAACATGGCCATGGGCTCTGAGCTTCCACAGCACAAGACTTGACTGGCCTGAGCTTCAGCTAGAGGCTCTGGGGAGTGTCAGTTGGTCCAGGAGCTGCTTACTGCTTTAACCCACGTTATCCATAATATCCAATGCCTGTCTGACTAACACATTCAAATGTGATGTTTTGTTTCCACTTTCAATCAATCAGTTTACATTAAATGAGACAATGTGTCGAAAGATAAAAGGAGATTAGGTGACCAAATAAAGCCTCCCAGGTCTTCATAAGCGCTGGCTCTTTGTCCACCTCTGTCTGTCTGACTCTGTGTGCCAGGCTCTCATTCACCCTCTGACAGATAACACTTTAATGAGGATGTGTGGTCCCACAGTCCTGCTTCAGCTGGTCACACTATTAGAGCTGTGAAGTTTGTAGATTTTGACTGTTTTATAGTAGGTCTCTTTTATATAAAGTTTTGTATTTTTTTTTGATATGCACAGTATGTAGAGCAAGTATAAGTTCTCTCATTATTGGATGGCATCAGTGGGTTGATGATTGTCCAAATCTGTCTGGTTGGGATCAGAGGTGATACACATGTTTAAGTGCAGTTCAATACAGTTTCATTGACTCTGGCTCATTTTTTTTGTTGCCGTAATTATTTACATAGCATGCTTATATACAACATGTGTCTTTACAATGAAATAGTCCCTTGATTATGGCCCTCTGCATTATAAAGCTTGCCCCATACTGCCCTCTGGAAAAAGCCATGGATTAGTGAACATGGTTCACCACCTTGTGGTTGAGTTTAGAATTGTTACATTTCATCCATGAGATAGTTAACATGTTGTCTACTGTACTACTATAAAGCCTTATCTCTCTATTTGTCTCCATGTCATTCCAGGGATCGTCTTCTCTACTTTGGTGTTTGGGCCTGCCTGTGGTTTCCTCCTGGGGTCCCTCTGCACCAAGTTCTATGTGGACTTCCTCTTCATTGACACCAGTGAGTTACTGGGAAATACAACCTCACATCACTCCCAACACTGTTCTATGGAAAAGCAATTAAGAAGTCCATTAACCTAGCAACACATAATTAGAGCTAAGTACTTTGTTATTCAAGGTAAGCCAAAATAATGTTAATTTGGTTTATGAACATTATATAATTATGATTGAATTATGAGCCTATAATCTAATTGTTAAATTAACACTCTCCCTCTAGAAACTAACATTGTAATTCCTCAGTAGTTGAATATAAGTCGAGAGGCAAATGTTTTCCTCTCAATAATTAGTCTGATAAGTGTTCTGTCTGCACAGGTAAACTGGACATCACTTCTGATGACCCTCGGTGGATCGGAGCCTGGTGGGGAGGCTTCCTCCTGTGTGGTGCCTTGCTCTTTTTCTCATCCCTCTTCATGTTTGGCTTCCCCCAAACCCTGTCAGACCGAGAGAAGGACAGGGACGGTGGAGGGGAGAGTGAGCAGGCCATGCTCCCCTCTACCTCTCTACCCCTGGACTATAATGAGATGCCCAAGTCAAGCAACGGGGTCATACACAATAACCATGAGCCTGTCAACGGCCCCACCTGCTTTCAGCAGCTCAGAGGTGAGGGGGATTATTTTATTTTTTATTTCGTTTATATTGCATTTAGTATTTGTTCAGTTAAATTAACACTTGTTATGTATTGTATATAGTGTAGCACAGCACTTGTTCTCCATCTGTATCCCACCATGATTTGTTAGAGTACCTCACAATCAAATGCTGACCGTATTACCTCCCAAGAGTATATTCCCCCTCAAGCCGATACCATGACGATCCTCAAGGAACAAACTGGAAACAACATATCCTGAGGCCGCATTTATTGTTGCTGAGGATTTTAACAAAGCAAATTTGAGGAAAATGTTACTGAAGTTCTATCAACACATTGTCTGAAGTACTCGCGCATCAAAAACTCGACCATTGTGACTCCCCCTTCCGGGATGGCTACAAGGCCCGCCCCTACCCTCCCTTCGGCAAATCAGATCACGACTCCGTCCTGCTCGTCCCTTCCTATAGGCAGAAAGTCAAACAGGAAGTACCCATGCTAAGGTCTATTCAACGTTGGTCTGACCAATCGGAATCCATTCTTCAAGATTGTTTTGATCATGCGGACTGGGATATGTTCCGGGTATCCTCTGAGAATAACACTGACGTATACACGGACACAGTGACTGAGTTCATCAGGAAGTGTATAAGGGACGTTGTTCCCACTGTGACTATTAAAAACCTACCCATACCAGAAACAGTGGATAATTGGCCGCATTCAAGGACTGTGGTCTCTAGCTCTCTCTGGCCGACGTGAGTTAGACATTTAAGCATGTTAACCCTCGCAAGTCTGCGGCCCCGGCATCATCCCTAAACTCCTCCTCAGAGCTTCCGCAGACCAGCTGGCTGGAGTGTTTACGTACATATTCAATCTCTCTTATTCCAGTCTGCTGTCCCCACTTGCTTTAAGACGTCAACCATTGTCTCTGTACCAAAGAAAGCAAAGGTGACTAAACTAAATGACTATTGCCCCGTAGCACTAACTTCTGTCATCATGAAATGTTTTAAGAGGCTAGTTAAGGATCATATCACCTCCACCTGGAGGTGAGGGCCCTAGCGGAGTAGTGATAGGAAAATAACCTCTCGCTCAACGTCAGCAAAATGAAGGAGCTGATCGTGGACTTCAGGAAACAGCAGAGGGAGCACGCCTCTATCCACATCGATGGGACCGCAGTGGAGAAGGTGAAAAGCTTCAAGTTCCTTGGAGTACACATCACTGAAAATTTGAAATGGTCCACCCACACAGACAGTGTGGTGAAGAAGGCACAACAGCGCCTCTTCAACCTCAGGAGGCTGAAGAAATTTGGCTTGGCCCCTAAGACCCTCACAAACTTTTACAGATGCACAATTGAAAGCATCCTGTCAGGCTGTATCACCACCTGATATGGCAATTGCACTGCCCGCAACCGCAGGGCTCTCCAGAGGGTGGTGCGGTATGCCCAACGCATCACCGGGAGCATTCTGCCTGCTTTCCAGGACACTTACAGCACCCAATGTCACAGGAAGGCCAAAAAGATCATCAAGGACATCAACCACCCGAGCCACGGCCTGTTCACCCCGCTTTCATCCAGAAGGTGAGGTCAGTGCAGGTGCACCAAAGCTGGGACTGAGAGACTGAAAAACAGCTTCTATCTCAAGGCTGTCAGACTGTTAAATAGCCATCACTAGCCAGCTACCACCCGGTTACTCAACACTGCACCTCAGAGGCTGCTGCCCTATGTACATAGAAATGGAATCACTGGTCACTTTAATAATGTTTACATACTGCTTTACTAATTTCATATGTATATGCTGTATTTTACTGTATTTTAGTCAATGCCATTCCGACATTGCTCATCCTAATATATATATATATTTGTTAATTCCATTCTAACAGTGACGTGCTTACTTACGGACCCTTCCCAACAATGCAGAGAGAAAAATTTTGAAAAAATACACAATAAGTAAGGACAACTTGTCCATATACACTGGTTACCAGTACCGAGTTGATTTGTAGGGCTATGAGGTAATTGAGGTAGGTACAGTTGAAGTCGGAAGTTTACATACACTTTGGTTGGAGTCATTAAAGCTCATTTTTCAACCACTCCACAAATTTCTTGTTAACAAACTATAGTTTTGGCAAGTCGGTTAGGACATCTACTTTGTGCATGACACAAGTAATTTTTCCAACAATTGTTTTCAGACAGATTATTTCACTTATAATTCACTGTATCACAATTCCAGTGGGTCAGAAGTTTACATACACTAAGTTGAAAAACTGCGTTGAAATGTATTTCATTTCACCTCAGGAGTAAATAAATGTCAGTTGGCTTTTCATAGCCGATCATTCAGAGTATCTCTACCACTCCTGCTATCGCTAGAGAGTTGAAAACAGCAGGTCTGAGACAAGCTAGCACGTCCGGTGAACAGGTCAGGGTTCCATAGCCGCAGGCAGAACAGTTGAAACTGGAGCAGCAGCACGGCCAGGTGGACTGGGGACAGCAAGGAGTCATCAGGTCAGGTAGTCCTGAGGCATGGTCCTAGGGTTCAGGTCCTCCGAAAGAGAGAGAGAGAAAGAGAGAATTAGAGAGAGCATTCTTAAATTTGCACAGGACACCAGATAAGACAGGATAAATACTCCAGATATAACAGACTGACCCTAGCCCCCCGACACATAAACTACTGCAGCATAAATACTGGAGGCTGAGACAGGAGGGGTCGGGAGACACTGTGGCCCCGTCCGACGATACCTCTGGACAGGGCCAAACAGGCAGGACATAACACCACCCACTTTGCCAAAGCACAGCCCCCACACCACTAGAGGGATATCTTCAACCACCAACTTACCATCCTGAGACAAGGCCGAGTATGGCCCACAAAGATCTCCTCCACGGAGATTGTGCCGTATTTGTCTAAGGTGTATGTAAACTTCCGACTTCATCTGTAGGTGCAAATGTAGAATCTTAATTTGATCACTTTTTTTGCTGCGAATTTTCCTGCACAGCAGGAAATGCAAACTTGTAGTATATTCAAGATTTTTAAAGGCTTCTACGGTTAGTAATTTCCACTTAAAACTGTCAGACTTGATTTGCCCGAACGAAAAATGTATCTACCCTCACAACTTTTTTAAATACATTATCCACATAATAATTCACATTTCCCATTGCTGTAGGATAATTTTATTTCATGAAAATGTTCTTTCTCAAAACTGGAACACAGTTCCAGATTCTGTTTTGTAAAGTCTGGTCTGTTGAGTCTGATAAGTCATCTGGGGTAGTGTACTATATATGTTGTCTGTTATGAGAAAAGAAAGCAAGGGACTTAAATCCTCTGCCTCTACTGAAATGATGTAGCTTTTTACTAGTTATGAGGAAAGAATAAAATAAATTCCACATACAAATTACAAAATGTTTTCAGATTTTTATATGAACCTTTCACCAGTTTAGTGTAACTGGCAGATTTTTTATTTATAGCAAGAGAGAGATGTCTGTGTCCATGTGACGCTTTGATATTAAGGGTCTTCTCTTTTCAGTGATCCCTAAAGTGACCAAGCACCTCCTGTCCAACCCAGTGTATACCTGCATCACGCTGGCTGCCTGTATGGAGATTGGTGTAGTGGCTGGCTTCGCTGCCTTCCTGGGGAAGTACCTGGAGCAGCAGTTTAACCTCACAACCTCTTCAGCCAATCAACTACTAGGTCAGTGACATGCACATGCACGACACACACACATTCTCTCTCACATACACACACATACATACAGCCCCAGACCCCCTGGTGCCACACAGTAGACAGAGAGCAGTACAATGAGAAGCATCAGTGCAGTATATGAGAAGGAGATTAGCTTAACCTGGTGGTATTAACTCTCCAGGTATGACGGCCATCCCCTGTGCTTGTCTGGGGATATTCCTGGGGGGGCTTCTGGTCAAGAAGCTGAACCTCTCAGCCCTGGGGGCCATTCGCATGGCCATGCTGGTCAACCTGATCTCTACCGCTTGCTACGTCTCCTTCCTCTTCCTTGGCTGTGACACAGGACCTGTCGCTGGGGTGACCGTCCCCTATGGCAACGAGTAAGAACAGCCTGTACATACACTGGTTTAGCATATGTAATAGCAGTGCTCCTGTTGGGGGCAGGGTGGTTGATGAAAGTGGGAACAAAGCTACACTCTGACTACGGAAACATTTGTCAGAATATACGTTTCACTAAATCTGTTTCCACCCATTTTTTATTTTTAAATTTGTATTTTTTAAATAACAATTATAGGATAATAGCTTGTAGGGGAATGTGGAGTAAGTTGAACTATTCAGCATCATTCTGTCAAGGAAAATATAGTATTCTTTCTAACAAAGATATCTACATACACTACCGTTCAAAAGTTTGTGGTCACTTAGAAATGTCCCTGTTTTTGAAAGATAAGCAAATGTTTTGTCCATTTTAAAATAACATCAAATTGATCATAAATACAGTGTAGACATTGTTAATGTTGTAAATGACTATTGAAACGACAGATTTTTTTTTAAATGGAATATCTACATAGGTGTACAGAGGCCCATTATCAGCAACCCTCGCCCCCTCATCTGACCATAATTCCATCCTCCTGATTCCTGCTTACAGGCAAAAACTAAAGCAGGAAGCACCAGTGACTCAGTCAATAAAGAAGTGATCAGATGACGCAGATGCTAAACTACAGGACAGTTTTATTTGCACAGACTGGAATATGTTCCGGGATTCCTCCGATGGCATTGAGGAGTACACCACATCAGTCATTGGCTTCATCAATAAGTGCATCGATGACGTTGTCCCCACAGTGACTGTACGTACATACCTCAACCAGAAACCATGGATTACAGGCAACATCCACACTGAGCTAAAGGCTAGAGCTGCCACTTTCAAGGAGCGGGACTCTAACCCAGACGCTTATAAGAAATCCCGCTACGACCTCAGACAAACCATCAAACAGACAAAGTGCCAATACAGGACTAAGATTGAATCGTACTACACCGGCTCCAACGCTCGTCGGAGCCTGCAAACAATTACTGACTACAAAGGGAAGCACAGCTGAGAGCTGCCCAGAGACATGAGCCTACCAGACGAGCTAAACTACGTCTATACTCGCTTCGAGGCAAGCAACACTGAAACATGCATGAAAGCATCAGCTGTTCCGGACGACTGTGTGATCACTCATTCCGCAGCCTATGTGAGTGAGACCTTTAACCAGGCCAACATTCACAAGGCCGCAGGGCCAGACATATTACCAGGACGTGTGCTCCGGGCATGTGCTGACCAACTGGCAGGTGTCTTCACTGACATTTTCAACATGTCCCTGATTGAGTCTGTAATGCCAACATGTTTCAAGCAGACCACCATAGCCCCTGTGTCCAAGAACACTAAGGCAACCTGCCTAAATGACTACAGACCGGTAGCACTCACATTGGTAACCATAAAGTGCTTTGAAAGGCTGGTCATGGCTCACTTTAACTCCATTATCCCAGAAACCCTAGACCCACTCCAATTTGTATTCCCGCTCAAACAGATCAACAGATGATGCAATCTCTATTGCACTCCACACTGCCCTTTCCCACCTGGACAAAAGGAACACCTACGTGAAAATGCTGTTCATTGACTACAGCTCAGCGTTTAACACCATAGTGCCCACAAAGCTCATCACTAAGCTAAGGACCCTTGTACGAAACACCTCCCTCTGCAACTGGATCCTGGATTTCCTGACGGGCCCCCCCCAGGTGGTAGGGGTAGGAAACAACACATATGCCACGCTGATCCTCAACACTGGAGCCTCTCAGGGGTGCATGCTCAGTCCCCTTCTGTACTCCCTATTCACCCACGTCTGCATGGCCAGACACGACTCCAACAGCATCATTAAGTTTGCAGATGACACAACAGTGGTAGGCCTGATCACTGACAACGATGAGACAGCCTATAGGGAGGAAGTCAGAAACCTGGCCGGGTGGTGCCAGAATAGCAACCTATCCCACAACGTAATCAAGACAAAGGAGATGATTGTTGACTACGGGAAAAGGAGGACTGAAAAATTGTCTAAGACTCCAGCCACCTCAGTCATAGACTGTTCTCTCTGCTACCGCATGGCAAGCGGGTCCGGAGCACCAAGTCTAGGCGCTATGTGATGGTCTGGGGGTGCTTTGGTGGTGGTAAAGTGGAAGATTTGTACAGGGTAAAATGGGACTTGAAGAAGGAAGGCTATCACTCCATTTTGCAACGCCATGCCATACACTGTGGACGGCGCTTAATTGGAGCCAATTTCCTCTTACAACAGGACAATGACCCAAAGCACAGCTCCAAACTATGCAATAACTATTTAGGGAAGAAGCAGTTAGCTGGTATCCTGTCTATAATGGAGTGGCCAGCAGTCACTGGATCTCAACCCTATTGAGCCGTTGTGGGAGCAGCTTGACCGTATGGTACGTAAGAAGTGCCCATCAAGCCAATCCAACTTGTGGGAGGTGCTTCAGGAAACATGGGGTGAAATCTCTTCAGATTACCTCAACAACTTGACTATAATGCCAAAAGTCTGCAAGGCTGTAATTGCTGCAAATTGAGGATTCTTGGATGAAAGCAAAGTTTGAAGGACACAATTATTACTTCAATTAAAAATCATTATTTATAACCTTGTCAACGTCTTGACTATATTTCCTATTCATTTTGCAACTCATTTCATAATGCCTTGCATTACGCCTGGGAAGAAAACACTTCAATTTGCTCAACTTGCCATCTGCTCAACCATTGGCTCAACTTAGCTCATGGCCTTTGGCCCAATTTACCCAAAGGCAAACATTTTGACTATATTAGACAACACAGCTACAAGGATACACTTTCATGCTAGGTTTAGGACCTCATATTGAAGCTTATAGAGACCCCAACTGATTTATAGAATGATGTAACCCAAAAAAATAATTTGACTTTGTGAAAATTTGTTTTTTGGACTTAACTTGCTTACCAATTTTTCCTTGTAGTTTCTTCCTTCACAAACTCCATGAAATGATGACCCCTTTCTAAATATTTGGTCAAATGATTCATTTGTCTATGATTTCCTAGAAACAGGGATGGCTCAACTTCCCATTTGGCTCAACTTACCCTACACTCACCAACTGGAAATGTGCTTTGCACTGTTTAACTTGTTTATTTAAGGACATAGTAGCATTCCTATATGTACACAGTATAGTCTGAACAGCTGTTTGTATCTCTCTCACTTCCTCTCTTTCTTTCTCTCCCTCTCTCTCCAGGACACTGCGGGTGGGCGAGAAACCAGAGGTCCCCTGCATGAGTAACTGTAACTGCTACACCTCCTCAGTCAGCCCAGTGTGCGGCTCCAACGGAGTCACCTATCTGTCCTCCTGCTTTGCAGGCTGCACTACAACAGTGAGCACAGGCATCTACCCCCCTCTGGCTCAGGTCATTACCCTGGAAGCCTTCCACCCTCACCTCTCTGCGTCCCATTATGTCCTGTGATAGATAGAGGCATTCACCACAGCCCAAATGCTAGATCATTAAAGAACAGAGCAGCCATCCTAGAAATAGACTCCCTGGAATGGACACAATATTCTGTCTTATGAGCAACTGTGGACCAGTAGAGTATGTTGTCTCCAATGCTCCCATGTACCATATAGATGCCCTGATGTTATGTTACCCTTAATTAAACCAAAGTGACTTCCATCATGGCCTTCATGCACATCAAACTGTGACAAATCCTTAGCTTTTCAATGGCAATGTTGCGTCTAGAGATCCTACAACTAGATGGTCTTCATCGTTACAACGTACTCTGTATTTAGATGCTTCGCCCCATGCTGTGAACCGAAGCAGGCTGTGGATGAATGTTCTTTATCACACTCCTCTCACTTTTATGAATCATAGGTATTTTCTGTGTGTTACTGTGTGTAGTCAGAGCAGTGACCTTTCCACATATGAAATCTCTGGATTGTTATTATCACTGCACAAACAGAGTCACCACCATTCGTCATTTTACATTTCCCCAACAACCTACATATAGAGAGATGGAAGAGATGTGAGAATGCCATGTTGTATCTGTGTTCATCTGGCTTGTTGTCACATAAAGTAATACTAATGCAGATATACCTATTCTCTTGTCTTCAGAATTTGACAGGGTGTACATGTATATCCAGTGACAGTGAAATGGCCACAGCTGTCCCTGGGAAGTGTCCCAGTCCAGGCTGCCAGGAGGCCTTCCTCACCTTCCTCTGTGTCATCTGTGCCTGCTGTATGATCGGCTCCATGGCTCAGACACCCTCCGTCATCATCCTCATCAGGTAACACCACTGGAATTCACCTTAACAACATGCCAGAACATGGCCAGTAGAACCCAGTCAAAATGTAGAGAGGGTGTACTTTACTCAGACATCTTTCTCTTTCCTGTGTGTAACAAATACTGTTTCTCCTTCTCTTCCTAGGACTGTGAGCCCTGAGCTGAAATCATATGCTCTTGGAGTTTTGTTTCTCTTGCTGCGACTACTTGGTAAGTTATAGTACTGTTACACTTACATCTGAACTAGTCAGGTTGCACTGTTACATTACTTTGTTTATAAATCAAACATACTGGGGTTTCAGATGCTACAGTTTGTTGACCAGTGCTGGTGTAATGTTGAGGCTAAAGTATTGATTTCTTCACTTGTAGAGATGAAAAGCTTGTGCTGCTGATGTAATCCTCTCCTCACCTGTTTTGTAGGATTCATCCCCCCTCCTCTGATCTTTGGTGCTGGGATTGACTCAACTTGCCTTTTCTGGAGTACAGAGTGTGGGGATAAGGGAGCCTGCCTGCTGTACGACAATATTGCCTACAGACATCTGTACGTGAGCCTGGCCATCGGTCTTAAGGTCACCGCCTTCATTCTGTACACCACCACCTGGTACTGTTTACGCAAGAACTATAAGAAATACATCAAAAATCATGAGGGCTATACGACGCCAACCGAACTGTTCCCCTCCAGTCTCACAATGGACAACATGAAGGATGGGAGTCAGAACCCAAACAAGACAACGTTTATATACAACCTAGAGGACCATGAGTTGTGCGAAAACATGGAGTCGGTTTTATAGTTTCTGAACCATCCAAAGGACTATCTGCTACATTCAACATTAAATAAGTTCATAAATGATGATCATCCTCCTTTGTATTTTTTTAAATTCAACATTAGAATGTTTTCTATCTGAAGTCCTATACGGGCCCTGGAATACTGTTGCTGCTCACTTCTCCTTGGTAACCTTTGATAGAGGCCATTTTGTTTGTAGAGGTGTTATCAGCAAGGGTATAGTCCAGTACCAGTGAACTCTGTTGTGATTGTTAGTAGAAGACAACTACTGTCTGGCTCTGTCCTGCTCCTAGGTGATTAGATGGACAATATTATGCTACTGTTATAGGCGCCATACTTCTACTCGCTCGAGTATAACATGGATCCAGTCACTGAAAATGACGGGACCTGTTTGGTCAGTTTCACTATGGGTTACATTTCGTTCCCTTTCACCATGGAACCAAGACATACGTATAAATGATAGGACGTTTCTTCACGTTGCCAAGAATATATAAATAAAGAGATGCTGTGTCATTATGTGTTGCATAATATATGTTATATTTTGATGAAACAAACAGAGAGCTTTCTCATGTACTATATAGTGGAGAAAGTAGAGCGCTTATATAGGACAATGTTCTCACGTTACTGTATGCATTCAGTGTCAGAATGAAGTTCAGTGGTAGTAGCTGAAATGGTGTTAATGTCAGCATACACTGTACAAAAACAGTACTCTTACTGGAACACAGACACTGTTTCTGACTATAAACATACAATTGAGTTTGTCTTTCCATGGGTTCAAATGTTATATTATTCATATACATTTCTATCATTGTGAAAGAGATAAATCTGTCTTTTTGCACAGTCCTTTCTGAATGTTGTAAACGTTTCTTTGCCTTTCTATTTACATGTTTTATTTGCTTAGTTTATTTAACCCTAATATGTCTTAATATGAGGGATTATCCAGATAAGAAGTATTATTTATGTTTTGAGGGGGGCTTTTGCACCATAGTAGAAAAGCAAAGAATGGAAAATCAACAAGTCTTTCTGTGTGTGTTATAATGACATCTCTTCAAGCTAAACAGTGAAGATTCAAGTTTATATATTTATACTGTATATGTGAGGTTCAGAATGTTGTATTAGAATTAACTAAACTGAGATGATAATATAGGAATTTGACATTTAATTATAAAAAAAAATGTTTAGTTGTGATATGCATCACACAAAATGGGAGCCAATGTCATAACAAAAGAGGAATAAGAAACAAAGTTCAAAGCCAACTACACCAGTGCTTTGCGTAGGGCAGAGCAGAACTGCTTGTTAATTCAGAGCATGCAGAATCTGCATGTAAATTCACACAAAAGGTACTGGGAGTAATTTATATGCAATGGCTGATAACCCTACAACAAGGTAATAGGCATTCTTATTTTGTTATCCCTTGACATAATTTTTTGAAGACCCTCAAGGCCTGATGGCACACCTAACTTCTTTTACAGTTTCTCTACAGCAAAACTTTTAGCATTGTCCCTTTTCTTACACTTTTTTGTATGGCAGGATATAATTTATTTTACTCTGGAAATAAAATTATTTTTCAGATAATAATCCAGACATGGTGTCATTTTCACTTTATTTCTTTACAGGGAAAATATCAAATCAAATGTTAATAGTCACATGCGCTGACTACAACAGTGAAACAACAGTGAGCCCCTAACCAGCAATGCAATTTTTAAAAATATGGATAAGATTAAGAAATAAAAGTAACAAGTAATTAAGAGTAGCAGTAAAATAACAATAGCAAGTCTATATACATGAGGGTACGGGAACAGAGTTAATGTGTGGGGGCACCGGCTAGTTGAGGTAATATGTACATGTCGGTAGAGTTATTAAAGTGACAATGACTGCATAGATGATGATAACAGAGAGTAGCAGTGGTATAAAAAGGGGGGGGGGCAATGCAAATATTCTGGGTAGCCATTTGATTAGATGTTCAGGAGTCTTATGGCTTGGAGGTAGAAGCTGTTTAGAAGCCTCTTGGACCTAGACTTGGCGCTCCAGTACCGCTTGCCGTGCGGTAGCAGAGAGAACAGTCTATAACTAAGGTGGCTGGAATCTTTGACAATTTTTAGGGCCTTCCTCTGACACTGTCTGGTATAGAGATCCTAGGTGGCAGGAAGCTTGGCCCCAGTGATGTACTGACATAAGAAATGTACGTGTAGGCAGGTAAATACGTTACCTGTATTTGATGTGTCTAAAGCACTCAATCAGTTCTCTATATATTTGATATCACTATTAGCTACCTGTGCTGATTTATCCAGATGCTGTGAAAGAGCTCATCGTATAGACACACTGATTCATAATGCTCGACAGCACCATTATTACCCTAAATGTTTTAATGTTTAAAACAGCTTTCCCAGGGCATATGTTGGTGCTTTGTAGTTGCTGAGTGTCTTTTGAAAATGTGAATGGACAACCGTGCAGTACATTTATCTGGTCTGCTTGGGTAGAGGCAGTCCAATTCAGATGTTTTTCCCAATAATTGGTCTTTTGACCAATCACATCAGATATGTTCACATCAGATCTCTTTCAGAGCTGGTTTGATTGGTCAAAAGACCAATTAGTGAGAAAAAAATCTGAATTGGGCTGCCTGTCTTAACACAGCCATATTGATATGGCTTAAATTTTATTTTAAGCCATACCAGATGAATTGCGTTAACACTGGTGGAGGGGAAAAGATTGCAAGGCATGGGTTTTAAGAGGAGGCCTAGAGCTAATCATCACTACTCCAGCCTTCAGAGTGTTTGGCAATACAGTAGCACAGACACAGACAGGAACAATCAGTCCACTCACCTCTCCTCTCCACCACTGGCTAGAGGAAACAAGAGAAACATTCTTCACATCCCTCTAAGGCTTTCCATCCTTCCTGTGTGTGCAGTGTTCTACCTCTATCTCTTAATTCAAGTTTTAAAAAATGTGCTACAAAATGGGCTCACAATTTCACTGTGTGCATGTTGATAGTTTTGCTTTTATAGCCCTTGATCATAAAAAGAACATCCAAGGAAGTCATAGAACATTTTAAAGATTGCAACATTACGGGATGTGTTTGATGTTGCTTTCTGTTTTATAGTCAATTTCTCAGAGACCATATTATTCCAGAGTGTTGGATGTTCACAGCGTTGGATGTCCATTGCATTGATTACATCCTTGATTGCATGCAGTTGTTTACTGTGGTGCAAAGCCAATGGTTTACATCCGAGGGAAAAAGCAAGATATCTGTCAGCAGGACAAAAGACCCCCTGCTGTCGATTCTTACAAGGTGACGCGCTATCTTACCCCAAAGCACATTTGCATGTGTTTAAAACCAATGACAAATGTCTGAAACCAATGCTGGCACAGATTTAGCGGTAACAGTGTTGTGTTCAATACTTATCTGTGTATTGCAGTCTGACCGCAACCCTATTTGTTTCTGGGTCTGGTCTTGTTTGTCGTTGATAGGGATGACAGGAATTTATGAGAGTGACAGGTCGTGCAACAGAGAGTTTCAATATAAAGATACATATACAAATGCATACATAGTTGACAGCACTAGCACTGCAATAAACATTTATTCTAAGGAGAGAAAGAAAGGAAACAGTGAGGGAAAACATAAGAAATATGTGATAAATCACCAACCACTTGAGTATGCAATAATTGAATGCCAGTCTCAAGATGCTGCAAAATCAAACAAGGCAAATAATTGTGCTTTGTTTATCTGTACAGTGTGTGTGTGTGTGTGTGTGTGTGTGTGTGTGTGTGTGTGTGTGTGTGTGTGTGTGTGTGTGTGTGTGTGTGTGTGTGTGTGTGTGTGTGTGTGTGTGTGTGTGTGTGTGTGTGTGTGTGTGTGTGCGTGCGTGTGCGTGCGTGCGTGCGTGTGTGTGTGTTTACACTGCATCTGTTAAGCTTTGTTTCATGTGGTGATCCATCAGCCGGCTGGCTATTGTATCACACTGCACATAATTCATTTGGGGATTCGTCGCGCAAACTGATTTCTCCAGAGACCTGCACCTTTAGTTTGTTAAAGTACATAGCTTTTATTTTATAAATCACACTAACAACTTCGTAATGTAGCATAAGTCTATCCCTCAGGTGTAGCCTATTAAAGCAGTACCAGGTCTGTATGATTGCAAACCACCAACATAACCCACATTTAAAAAAATAGAAATAAATACCTATATTCCATTTCATCTTTAGGATATTCTTCAAATACTAACATTTACTACAATATTACAAAGTGTTGATTTCCAGTATTTTCTGCACATAAATTAATCTTAAAACATCTGTTTTGATCTTATAATGACAATAGTTAAGGATGTTGTTAACTATGACAAGTATTCTTGTAATCAAATATTACTCTGTAATTACCATTTGTAAGAGCTTCAAAATATTTGTGAACATACAGGACAAATGTCAAGAGCTACAGTATGGGAGTGCACTCACAGTGCATTACCTTGTAGAACAATATCATCATATCCTCAACTTGGAGTTCACTGCTAAAAGCAACTGATTGCAGCTCTAAAAAATATAGAAGTTTTGCTAATTCCAACTCATTGTTGATGTAAAATGTTTCCTGGGAGTCCTTTAAAGCCCTTGTGCCATTTCTCCCAGCATTGTCTTCCATTGTGGGTTTTAGCCATCTTCATGTCAGACAGCACAGTGAGACGCTTCAACAAAGGAGAGATGCTCATGCATGCCAATGACATTGGTTCCAGCATCAGAGGCACCTCAGTTACAAACACACTCCTCTAAATGTATCACACTTAGAATGTTAATGACACCAAAGCCCCACAAACGCAATTATCATTCTTAAAAATATATATATTTTGCAAGTAACATTCATGCATGACAAGCCTCCTGTCTCAAGGCTTGTTCGTCCCATCCGGTGCTGTCAAACTAATGAATGCTTCACCTTGTGAATCAAACACAGCATCACAAAACATGACAGTTTGAAACTGTAAGTAAGCTGGAACGACCATTTTTAGCAACACACTTAAATCCATACATACATATTCAACGGAATATTAATATTCTAGCCCAATGGAGCTTGACTGGGTGACATTTAGAGGAGAACAAGAAGTTGATGTTCATTGTCTTACTGTAGAGGTCACAGATTGATTCAGAGAGGTTTGCATAGTTGAGATATGGCCCAGAAAATATACTCTGAACCAGTATCAGTGTGTGAGTAAATTCACTGGGGAAGCCCCATAAAGAAAAGCCATATTACAACCTGTGTTGCTGTAATTGCATTGTTTGCTCTATAACCTGTTAGTTCATATCCCTTGTGACTGTGAAATGTAGGCCTAAAGGCCGAGACAATAAGACACAGTGACAGAATAAACCTTTGTTTTAACACAACACCAGATAGCAACCTCTGTCCAGTGAAGTCCACAAAGCATATTGCATGTACAGTAACAGACAGTTACAGTTGAAATTTACATTCACTTAGGTTGGGGTATTTAAAACTCGTTTTTAAACCACTCCACAAAATTCTTGTAAACAAACTATAGATTTGGCAAGTCGGTTAGGACATCTACTTTGTGCATGACACAAGTAATTTTTCCAACAATTGTTTACAGACAGATTATTTCACTTATAATTCACTGTATCACAATTCCAGTGGGTCAGAAGTTTGCATACACTAAATTGTCACGAACCGGCTCAAAGCCCGTAACAAAGGGAGACAACGTGGAGATAAGGAGTAGCAAAATATATATTTATTAACCAAAGCAACTAAGGAAAATATACAATGGTGTGTGTAATCAGTAGTGTAAGTGAGTGTTTTGCATGCATGAATGTGATAATGCAAAGTGTTGAAAGGTGCCAATGCAAACAAACAATAGGCCACCAAGAACCACAACACAATCTACAAAGGTGTCTGCATGGAGAGAGTCTCTTCCATGAATGTGGAAGAGGTCTATTTATCCTGGGACACCTGGCCCAGGTGTTTCCCATGTAGCTGACGACCCTCCCCAACTCCGCCCACCAGCATCCTAATAAGGAAACAAGAACAAAGACAGAATACGGCAGACAGAGTGGGAGGGTCGTCACAAAATTGACAGTGCATTTAAACAGCTTGGAAAATTCCAGAAAATTATGTCATGGCTTTAGAAGCTTCTGATAGGCTAATTGACATAATTTGCATCAATTGGAGGTGTACCTATGGATGTATTTCAAGGCCTACCTTCAAACTCATTGCCTCATTGCTTGACATCATGGGAAAATCAAAAAACTCAGCCAAGACCTCAGAAAAAAATTGTAGACCACAAGTCTGGTTCATCCTTGGGAGCATTTTCCAAACGCCTGAAGGTACCACGTTCATCTGTACAAACAATAGTACGCAAGTAGAAACACCATGGGACCACTCAGCCATCATACTGCTCAGGAAGGAGACACGTTCTGTCTCCTAGAGATGAAAGTACTTTTGGTGCGAAAAGTGCAAATCAATCGCAGAACTACAGCAAAGAACATTGTGAAGATGCTGGAGGAAACAGGTACAAAATCATTTATATCCACAGTAAAACAAGTCCTATATCGACATAACCTGAAAGGCCGCTCAGCAAGGAAGAAGTCACTGCTCCAAAACTGCCATAAAAAAAGCCAGACTGTGGTTTGCAGCTACACATGGGGACAAAGATCGTACTTTTTGGAGAAATGTCCTCTGGTCTGATGAAACAAAAACAGAACTGTTTGGCCATAATGACCAACGTTATGTTTAGAGGATAAAGGGGGAGGCTTGTAAGCCGAAGAACACCATCCCAAACGTGAAGCACGGGGGTGGCAGCATGATGTTGAGGGGGTGCTTTGCTGCAGGAGGGACTGGTGCGCTTCACAAAATGGATTGCATCATGGGGATGGAAAATTATATGAATATATTGAAGCAACATCTCAAGACATCAGTCAGGAAGTTAAAGCTTGGTCTCAAATGGGTCTTCCAAATGGACAATGACCCCAAGGGTACTTCCAAAGTTGTGGCAAAATGGCTTAAGGACAACAAAGTCAAGGTATTGAAGTGGCCATCACAAAGCCCTGACCTCAATCCTATGGAAAATTTGTGGGCAGAACTGAAAAAGCGTGTACGAACAAGGAGTCTTACAAACCTGACTCAGTTACACCAGTTCTGTCAGGAGGAATGGGCCAAAATTCCTCCAACTTATTGTGGGAAGCTTGTGGAGGGCTACCTGAAACGTTTTACCCAAGTTAAACAATTTAAAGGCAATGCTACCAAATACTAATTAAGTGTATATAAACTTCTGACCCACTGGGAATGTGATGAAAGAAATAAAAGCTGAAATAAATCATTCTCTCTACTATTATTCTGACATTTCACATTCTTAAAATAAAGTGGTGATCCTAACTGACCTAAAATAGTGATTTTTTACTGGGATTAAATGTCAGGAATTGTGAAAAACTGAGTTGCAATGTACTTGGCTAAGGTGTATCTAAACGTCAGACTTCAACTGTACATGACCTACAGCATGATCAACCATGTTTCCGACATATTCAGACCACTTAAAAGTTCTTAGGGCTGCAATCCCGTTAACGGGATCGATATGACAACAGCCAGTGAAAGTGCAGGGCGCCAATTTCAAAACATCAGAAATCTCCTAATTAAAATTCCTCAAACATACATGTATCCTATACCGTTTTAAAGGTAATCTCCTTGTTAATCCCACCACAGTGTCCGATTTCAAAAAGGCTTTACAGCGAAAGCACCACAAAAAGCACAAATAGAGATAAAATGAATCACTAACCTTTGATGATCGTCATCAGATGACACTCGTAGGACTTCATGTTACACAATACATCCATGTTTTGTTTGATAAAGTTCATATTTATATAAAAAATCTCAGTATACATTGGCGCATTACGTTCACTAGTTCAAAAAACATCTGATGATATTGCAGAGAGCCAAATCATTTTACAGAAATACTCATTATAAATGTCGATGAAAATACAATTGTTAGACATGGAAATATAGATATACCTCTCCTTAATGCAACCGCTGTATCAGAGTTTTTTTTACACTTTACGGAAAAAGCAAACCATGCAATAATCTGAGAAAGGCGCTCAGAAGAAAAATAAAATTATCCGCGATGTTGGAGTCAACAGATATCAGAAATAACATTATATATATTCCCTTACCTTTGATGATCTTCATCAGAATGCACTCCCAGGAATCCTAGTTCAGCAATAAATGTTTGATTTGTTCAAACAGCTAGCTACTTTTGTTAGGGCGTTTAGTACACAAATCCAAATGCTCGTGCAGGTCCAGCCAACGTCAGACGAAAACTTCAAAAAGTTATATTACAGGTCGTAGAAACATTTCAAACTAAGTATAGAATCAATCTTTAGGATGTTTTTATCATAAATCTTCAATAACGTTCCAACCGGAGAATTCCATTGTCTGTAGAAAAGCCATGGAACGCAGGTCACTATCATGAGAAATGCACATGACCAGGACCTGGCTCTCTGCCAGACCACTGACTCAAAGAGCTCTCATCCGGACCCACATCACAGTAGAAGCCTCATTCAAGTTTCTAAAGATGGTTGACATCTAGTGGAAGCCTTGGGAAGACCAAAATAACCAATATCCCACTGTGTATTCAGTAGGGGCTGGGTTGAAAATCGACCAACCTCAGATTTCCCACTTCCTGTGTGGATTTCTTCTCAGGTTTTTGCCTGCCATATGAGTTCTGTTATACTCACAGGCATCATTCAAACAGTTTTAGAAACTTCGGAGTGTTTTCTATCCAATACTTATAATGATATGCATATATTAGCAACTGGGACTGGGGAGCAGGCCGTTTACTCTGGGCACCTCTGGGCACCTTTCATCCAAGCTACTCAATACTGCCCCTGCAGCCATAAGAAGTTTTAACAACTATTGATTGAGAACCACAGAGAGTTACCACAAGTCGTGAAGAAAACAGGAGCTGCCTCCACTATTCCAGCACCATTTCATCATCATCACCTAAAGAGTGACAACTAAAAGATACTAAAAACAACTTAGTCCAGTCAACGTAAGCTAAATATGATGGAGCTGTCCATAGTTCTGAATGTGTGTGTGTGTGTGTGTGTGTGTGTGTGTGTGTGTGTGTGTGTGTGTGTGTGTGTGTGTGTGTGTGTGTGTGTGTGTGTGTGTGTGTGTGTGTGTGTGTGTGTGTGTGTGTTCGTGCAAGTACAAAAACATGTTGACTCACCCTACTTATAGAGAAATGCCAATGCCATCCTCTTCTCTTTCATGTTGACAAAACATGTCAAACAGTACACGCTTTTAGTTTTTGTTGTACTATGCTACTTGGCTAAAATGCTTGCTCGCTAGCCTAATTTTCATTCATGTGCGACGTTAGCTAGTTAACATTAGCCTTCTACATTGAGCTACATATTGAACTTCCATCCTCTCAGGCCAGGGGCACAGCAATGTATGAATTAATGGTTGGGTCAGAATTGCGTTATAATCAGTGGCGATCCGTCATTCAGGGCAGGTGGGGCAGAGCCCCACATGTTTTCCATGTTATTTTGCCATTAATACGTGTCACATATCAGTTTGCAAACAATGTAAAAATAAATATATCATTGAGTTAATAATGCTGCATACAAACATGGTCTCTTTTTTGGTTTCTTGAGTAAGGCAGCTCCAAAATGCAGGTGTTTCAGCCTAGCTCAGTGCTTTCTGTGGTGGTGGAGCAAGCCAGCAGAAAATATGGAGCATTGCGCCGTGATTGGCTCAGTGTTCTGTCACACATGGGGACATTACATCAACGCCAAGTCTAAGGGTAGAGCTAGAACATGCTTGTCTCTTGGGTGCTGCCATAGAGTTACATTAGAAGTGCCCATATCAAATCAAATCAAAATCACATTTATTTGTCACATACACATGGTTAGCAGATGTTAATGCGAGTGTAGCGAAATGCTTGTGCTTCTAGTTCCGACAATGCAGTAATAACCAACAAGTAATCTAACAAACAATTCCTAATCTACTGTCTTATACACACAAGTGTAAAGGGATAAAGAATATGTACATAAAGATATATGAATGAGTGATGGTACAGAGCGGCATAGGCAAGATGCAGTAGATGGTATTGAGTACAGTGTATACCAATGAGATGAGTATGTAAACAAAGTGGCATAGTTTAAAGTGGCTAGTGATACATGTATTACATAAAGATGCAGTAGATGATATAGAGTACAGTATATACGTATACATATGAGATGAATAATGTAGGGTATGTAAACATTATATTAAGTAGCATTGTTTAAAGTGGCTAGTGATATATTTACATCAATTCCCATCGATTCCCATTATTAAAGTGGCTGGAGTTGAGTCAGTGTGTTGGTAGCAGCCACTCAATGTTAGTGGTGGCTGTTTAACAGTCTGATGGCCTTGAGATAGAAGTTGTTTTTCAGTCTCTCGGTCCCAGCTTTGATGCACCTGTACTGACCTCGCCTTCTGGATGATAGCGGGGTGAACAGGCAGTGGCTCGGGTGGTTGTTGTCCTTGATGATCTTTATGGCCTTCCTGTAACATCGGGTGGTGTAGGTGTCCTGGAGGGCAGGTAGTTTGCCCCCGGTGATGCGTTGTGCAGACCTCACTACCCTCTGGAGAGCCTTACGGTTGTGGGCGGAGCAGTTGCCGTACCAGGTGGTGATACAGCCCGACAGGATGCTCTCGATTGTGCATCTGTAGAAGTTTGTGAGTGCTTTTGATGACAAGCCGAATTTCTTCAGCCTCCTGAGGTTAAAGAGGCGCTGCTGCGCCTTCTTCATGATGCTGTCTGTGTGGATGGACCAATTCAGTTTGTCTGTGATGTGTACGCCGAGGAACTTAAAACTTACTGCCCTCTCCACTACTGTCCCATCGATGTGGATAGGGGAGAAGGCTCAAGGTCATTGGCCACAGATTATATTGACATCAAATCACAATAAATCTACAGTAGCTTTTATTGGACTGACCATGTCAACATCATACTTTCAAAATCTTAGCTAGCATTCATCATCATCATGAATCAAGTCGACAAACTACTGGCAAATTGTCAGGCATAGGTGTATAGGTGGCAGGGAAGTCAGGCGCAGGAGAGTCAAACGGAGTGTAAAATGGAGTCTTTTAATAAAGTCCACGTAACATGCTCCATAACACTAAAAGGTACATACATAAACAAACATGGGTACGAAGACCCAACGCGCACCTATACAACATAAAACTACACTGACAATAAAACAATCTCTGACAAAGACATGAGGGGAAACAGAGGCTTAAATACACAACAGGTAATGAATGGGATTGAAAACAGGTGTGAAGAAGTCGTGACACAAATCCTTGTTAATCCTTGTCATATGAAGAGAAATAATGAAGAGAAATAATAGATAAAACGTATCGGTGCTCATCGGCCATTGGACATAAACATTACACAGCAAATTCAAGGAAACAGTTGCTAACCTCAAGCATTGCAAAGCAGTCATTAGCCTGCTATTCAGTGGGGTGGCTGTGTGGTGCCAAGTCTAAGTTTAAAGGTCTCTTTTCCTAGTTTAAAATTATAAGCCTTATATGCTGTCAATGAAGCATGATTTGTGTCGGGCTCAAAACAACTGTTAACTCAGGACTGCAAAATCTGACTTTTGTGAGTTCAAGACTTGTATGCTGGAAAAAATATGCCAGGGATATATGTATACTGTAGCAAAGAAAGTAATACTAAGTGTGTGTTGTGTAGTAAGCTGTTAGTAGCCCATGTGCCTCACCCTAATAATTTTGTCAATTTTTCACCTCTTAATTTCGACTACTGTTCTGACTTGGTGTTGCACATGTAGCATATAACCTGTTTTTGAGAAGTGTAATCATCGGATATTGTAAGAACTTTTTCAGGCCATGTCCTGAATTCTGTTGCTGTACAGATGCCTTCTCCTGTGAGATACGTTCAACCTCTTGTGAATTGAAGAACAAGTATGACACACAGAGAGAAAGATAAATTATTTTATGTTTTGAAAAAAAAATTGGTCGATTTTTGGGGGAAGCCATGCTTCCCTTGTGAAACGGCTAGCTTAGTTAGCGGTGCGCGCTAAATAGCGTTTCAATCGGTGACGTCACTTGCTCTGAGACCTTGATTTAGTAGTTCCCCTTGCTCTGCAAGGGCCGTGGCTTTTGTGGAGCGATAGGTAACGATGCTTCGTGGGTGACTATTGTTGATGTGTGCAGAGGGTCCCTGGTTCGAGCCCGGGTATGGGCGAGGGGACGGTCTAAAGTTATACTGTTACATTGGTGCCGTGACCCGGATCACTGGTTGCTGCGGAAAAAGGAGGAGGTCAAAAGGGGGGTGAGTGTAACGGATGTGAAACGGCTAGCTTAGTTTGCGGTGCGCGCCAAATAATGTTTCAATCGATGACGTCACTTGCTCTGAGACCTTGAAGTAGTAGTTCCCCTTGCTCTGCAAGGGCCGTGGCTTTTGTGGAGCGATAGGTAACAATGCTTCGTGAGTGACTGTTGTTGATGTGTGCAGAGGGTCCCTGATTCGAGCCCGGGTATGGGCAATGGGACGGTCTAAAGTTATACTGCTACACTTGGCATCCATGAATACACTCCACTGCTGTGTTGAGATGCAGCAAAGATTTTCTCATTCTGTTTTTTTGGCTACAGTATGTGGTTAAGGCAATGTCTTGCATTTATTATTAGTGGTTCTTGAATCCAAGTCTGCTTTACAGCCATGGGACTGAGTACCTCATGAAATCAGATGTGCTCTGAAGGCAACAGAAATGAATGCCTATTGTTCCCTGGAGTACAATTTGATGGACATGTGTGAAATACAATGGAGGCAAAGAAATGAACTGTCCTTAGCTACAATGCCTTAAGTTATCTATTTGGCTAGCTCACGTTACCACAATATGCATAGAGAATGAGAAGAATAAGAAGAATGCCTGCAATATTTTGTCACCAAGCAAAAACACACATAAAATGTATCGAATCTGGACAGCCTTTTTTGCTATGTTTTAAATCCCAAACCATGTGATTCCAATGATCTTTTCATGTTTTCACACATTAAAAGAGACAGCAAGTCTAATAATAAAGACATCATTTAATGGTAAAAGTGAATTACTTTTTAATGTGGCATGAACACAACCACTCATGATGCTTTCATCTGATTGTCAAACAAATCACTTTAAAAAGTCGGCTACCTGTACATGTTCACCCACTCCAATATAATCCAAACAGTGCAATGTATGTACACTTGCACCATTTGATACATGTAAATAGACATCTGCTTCAAAACACCATAGTGTTCCTATAGTGTTTACATTTTTGTAGCCTGAAAAGTTGGGACAACTGAAGTGGGGCTGAAACTGTCCCGGGAAAAACATGATGGTCACCCTAACACACAAGGTCAATTTACTACACTAGGCTACAATGTGCAGGCCTATTACCATGAACTTCAAATTGTTCGGTAAGCAGTGATGTAATGGTAAAAAAAATAGGTGCTGGGAAAACGCTGATTGCCAGTTGCAGTAAAACAAAAGTAACGCTCCCTATACTTTCAATGCATTTTTCAGAAAAAAGTGGGTAAACTGTGCTTAGTTGCATTTACCCTCCACTAGCTCTACACAACTGCTGGTAGCTGAGGCAATTTTACACACATGAACAAACACAGAACGGGTAGCTTACATTCAATATAATACACGATTTGAATCAAAACATGTTTGCACCTTAGTTCATGATTTTTTCATAATTCATGAGTTGAATGCTTGGAGTCTGCACAGATCATGTGACTTAAAACACTAACTTTCTTTCCTTACATGAATAACATTTATGACAGTGTTATTTGTAATTATTAAGCATTTAACAATTGAATTAGAACATTGAACTTAAACCCTGTATGATTCCTGGATCTTGGAGATCTCAGAAAATGCACTGTAACATTTAATTATGTTTCGCCAAGAACACAGTTCTCAAGGGCACACAAATCCAAAATATTGTAAGCCTATACCATTGCAAAATCGGATGCTTCTAACTGAAAGAGTCAAATATAGGCCTACTGTCATTAACGTTGGACGGATTGGATGCACATTGGTGTTTTGCTGTACATTAGGCTAGCTGTCTGATGATATTGGTGACCATCATCAGCTGATCCGCAAAGAACACCAGTACCCATGTGCACTTGAAAAACAAAGCAATGAGCGCTCTAAACAGCTGACTGACAAAAGCAAACAATGATAAATCAACAGATAAATCTAATGCATTGGAATAAAGGCTATTTTATATCAAGGACACAGGCAAACAAATGGCACGACAAAACCTATTCCCCCTCAGGAGACTGAAAAGATTTAGCATGGGTCCTCAGATCCTAAAAAAGTTCTACATCTCCACCATGGAGAGCATCCTGACTGATTGCATCACCGCCTGGTATGGCAACTGCTATATACTAGGCGGTGTCAGTGGAAGGCCCGATAAATTGTCAAAAACTCCAGTCACCCAAGTCATAGACTGTTCTCTCTGCTACAGCACGGCGAGCGGTACCGGAGCACCAAGTCTAGGACCAAAAGGCTCCTTAACAGCTTCTACCTCCAAGCCATAAGACCAATCACATGGCCACCATGTCATGTCCTGACCATAGAAAGCCTTTATTTTCTATGGTGGAGTAGGTCAGGGCGTGACTGAGGGGTGGTCTAGTTTATTAATTCTATATGCATTCTGTTTTCTATTTCTTTGTTAGCCGGGAATGGTTCCCAATCAGAGGCAGCTGTCTATCGTTGTCTCTGATTGGGGATCATACTTAGGCAGTCTTTTCTCACCTAATGTTTGTGGATCTTGATTTTTGTATTGTTGCTTTGAGCCCTACAAGACTGTATGTTCATTTGTTTATATTTTTTTATTGTTTTGTTGCTGGTTCACATTTAAATAAATATGATGAACCTAAATCACGCTGCGCCTTGGTCTACTCATTTATGACGACCGTTACAGAAGATCCCACCAACAACGGACCAAGCAGCGTGCACAGGAGGAAAGCCAGGAGTGGAGGACATCCTGGACGTGGGACGAGATTATGGCAAGAGACGGAAGCCTGCCATGGAAGCAGGCGGAGGAAGCAAGGGAAGGACAGTGACGACGCCAGGGTTTGCGGCCACAACGCAAGCCCAAAAGACAGCCCGAAAAAAAAAGTTGAGGGGTGAGTCAGAGACTGTTGAGGAGTTATTGGACAAATTGGAGGAGAGTGAATGGAGGGGAGGGTTAGAGACCTTCGAGGAGTTGTTGGACAAATTGGAGGAGAGTGAAGAGAGAGAGCTGTTGGTTTAGCGTAGTATGCACGGTATTCGCCCTGAGGAGCGTGTTAGCCGTCCAATGCCACCTGTGCCAGTTCCTCGCACTCGTCCTGAGATGTGTGTTAAAGTTCCGGTACAATTGATGCCGGCTATACGCACCAGGTCTCCAGTGCGCCTTCACAGCCCAGTACGTCCTGTGCCTCCTCCCGGCACTTGTCCTGAGGTGAGTGTCACCAGCCTGGTACCACCTGTACTGGCTCCACGCATCAGGCTTCCAGTGCGCCTCTACAGTCCAGTACATCCTGTGCGTCCTGTGCCTCTTCCCCGCACTCGCCCTGAGGTGTGTGTCACCAGCCCGGTGCCACCTGTACCGGCCCCACGCTTCAGGCCCCAGTGCGCCTCCCCAGTCCAGAGCTTTTAGCGACAGTCCCCAGTCCAGAGCTTCCTGCGACAGTCCCCAGTCCAGAGCTTTTAGCGACAGTCCCCAGTCCAGAGCTTCCTGCGACAGTCCCCAGTCCAGAGCTTCCTGCAACAGTTCCCAGTCCAGAGCTTCAGGCGACAATTCCCCGTCCAGAGCTTCCGGCGACAGTTCCCAGTCCAGAGCTTCCAGCGACAGTTCCCAGTCCAGAGCTTCCGGCGACAGTTCCCAGTCAGGTTTTGCGGCCGGGAACAGCCGGGGGGTACTGTCACGTCCTGACCATAGAAAGCCTTTATTTTCTATGGTGGAGTAAGTCAGGGCGTGACTGGGGGGTGTTCTACTTTAGTGTTTCTATGTATATTCTATGTTTTCTATTTCTTTGTTAGCCAGGTATGGTTCCCAATCAGAGGCAGCTGTCTAGCGTTGTCTCTGATTGGGGATCATACTTAGGCAGTCTTTTCCCACCTGTTGTTTGTGGGATCTTGATTTTTGTATTGTTGTTTTGAGCCCTACAAGGCTGTACGTTCGTTTTTTTATATTTTTTTTCATTGTTTTGTTGCTGGTTCACATTTAAATAAATGATGAACCTAAATCACACTGCACCTTGGTCTCCTCATTCCGACGTACGTTACACACCAGGAGTATTTACATTGACCCCCCCACTTTGTTTTTACACTGCTGCTACTCGCTGTCTGTTTATTATCTATGCATAGTCACTTTACATATGACCTCGACTAACCTATACTCCCGCACATTGACTCTGTATCAGAACCCCTGTATATCGCCTCGTTATTGTTATGTCATTTTATTGTTACCTTTTGATTCTTTCATTTTTTTTACCTCTGTTTACTTAGTAAATATTTTCTTAACTCTATTTCTTGAACTTAATCGTTGGTTAAAAGTTTGTAAGTAAACATTTCACAGTAAGCTCTACACCTGTTGTATTCAGTGCATGTGGCAAATAAAATGTGATTTGATTTTGATTTGATTCACAGTTGTAGGAAAATCATTTACCTTAGTACCACTGCCACACACAACCCATGTCAGTCCAAGCAAAAAAAAATCCTTAAAAGGTTTTATTGAGAAATCCATTTCCACTGTCACTTGACAGATTTATTTGAATGCTGAAAGAGCACCATTGGTGTATATATACGTACCAGAGTACCAGTACGATAAGCCAGTAAAGTGACAAAATGTACAGTAAATGCAAATGTTTTTTAACTGAGTACTGGCGCTATTTAATTCCTCCCTAAGGTCTTCAATCACTCACCCATCCACCCGCCTGACAAACACCATTTTCACTGACTCAACATGACTACCATTAAGTTGAAAGCTGAAAGGTTTTGCATTGGAGCGAGGACAGTAATCAGACTCAGACAGGACAATCAGCTATACAAAGGATAATTTATGTTATGGTGACACCAGAATGCCACTCAATGAATATCTTTATGATACAAAATTGCATTTAAAAAAATGTTCTCAACAAACCTAACCTCACAAAGACAGCGATGACATATTTTATTATTTTGTGTCAATTACAATGTTCTTTATATGATGAATGGTTAAATATAGACAGTGATTATTAATTTGATGACACATGGTAGCCTAATCATGTCAGGTGGTCCCTGAACCTGGTTATCAGTTAGTTCTACAACAATAGTCAATCACAATTCAATGATGACCTGGCAGATAGTAGCCAATTATAGCAGCCTTTAGCCTAAGCCTCCAAGAGCAGCTATAGGCTACCCTACTGTAGAAAGTCATAAGGCGTGCTGTACCTTTAAGGTTTAAATGTTTTCCATATTGCTTTTATCTCAATCCCTTGTAGTTTCAAGCACAAGCTTTGAAAGTTTGACTGGGAGAATTGAGGAGAGAATGAAAACAGTGCCGCTGCCGTTGGGAAAAAAGGAGAGAGAAAAACGTTATTAAAGGACTTGAACCTGGGATTTGTTCGTAGACACATGGTCTTCGTTTAAAATGAACATTGAGGAATATTGGTGGACATAATTGAGTTTAATTGCGTACAATCTATCACTGTCAGCGATTAAAAGGATAATATATGCAATCGATTTGGATTTTTGAGTGTAGCTTCGATTAGTTCTTCTACCTTCTCAGTCATGCAGTTCGAATTACGAACATTGATGTTTGGAATTGTAACCGTGCTGGTATTATTTCTGATCATTGCTGATATTGCTGAAGTCGAGAAAGAAATTGCGTAAGTATAGCGGTGGATTCTGATTCGAGTTGTTCATGCATTTTGTTGCACGTGTTATCTAGATGTTAAAATGCATTATTCAGATAAATATAATTATCTTATGTTCATATAGAATTGTTAGATTCAGCGTTATCTTCACTCATTCAGTTTAGAACTTAAGAAGATATTGAGCGCTCCTCTTACATTTCTTCAGTAGGATGCATGTAGGTTGAGTACAATTTTGTGCATTTCAAGGTTACAAACCCCTGTGCATGTATTGATACGTTCCACTCCTATTCCCATCTTTGAAAAAATGTGCAATCTAGAACCTAAAAAGATTATTCGCTGTCCCCATAGAATTGAGGAACCCTTTTTGGTTCCAGGTAGAACCTTTTGGTTCCAGGTGTGTTCTATGTAGAACCCTTTCTACAGATGGTTCTACCTGGAATCGAAAAGGGTTCTCCTATGTGGACAGCAGAAGAACCCTTTGGAACATTTTTTCAAAGAGTGTTGTCTTTGGTTTTGAATCGAACCATTCACTTTAGCTGTTCCTTTGTTTGTGATATCCCAGTGTAATAATGCAATTGATGACAGCTGTTCAACAGACGTTCAATACCTGTATCCAAAGAGCAATTTGTGTGACGTTGAGCCTCCATGCATTATACAGTAGGCTACAGTATCTTTAAGGACTACCTTCAGATCCTGTGTGTGTGTGTATGTGTGAGTGAGTGAGTGAGTGAGTGAGTGAGTGAGTGAGTGAGTGAGTGAGTGAGTGAGCGAGCGAGCGTGTGTGTGCATGTGTGTATACGTGTACTCTTGACACTTTAGTTATGGAGTGCATGGATTAACTAATTGGGGAGTTTTGGGGGAGTTTTGGGGGGAGAGACAATGTGCTGGTAATCAGATAGTTTCAGGTGTAACTTTACACTGTTAGCTCTCTTCAGTGAAGAATACTGTACTCTCTAACAGCAGTGTCAACTGGATTTTGCTCTAATTCTATTGCATTTTGATAATAAAAACAGTCTGTATAGTCACTGTTTTAGAAGAGATACTAACACAATAGAACAGACCACTGTATCAAAATGAACCAGTCCAATAATTGGAAGCCCATTTTTCTTTCCACATCAAACCTTGAATCAATAGCATCATCAGGCTGAGCTGAGACACCCCAGGGCTTCGTGACAAATGGCATGCGCTTGGTGGTTTTGTTCCACACTTCAGTGTATCCTGTTTGCACTCCAGCTCCAGTCATGTCATGGTAGAGGGCTGTTTGGTGGGTGGCTGTGCAGATAGGAGATTACTGTTTGATTTGTTACTGTGAGAGCAACAGACTGGTGACAGAAGAAACAGTTTGCCTTTCTCCAGACATAATTGAGCCCTGCAGCAGAAATCCTCTATTACACAAATACAACTCTTGAAGCTTGGAAGATACATGTGCTGCAAACAGTTCTGCCATGGAGACCTCTGGGGCTGGAGAGAATGATAGCACAAGTCTCAAGGCTGTAAATGTTACGCAGCTGGAACAGTTGTTATGTAGTACTTTGTCTAACGGGTCACAAATGACCAAGTATTTATTAACATACTTATGGTGGTAATTACACAGTAATAATCATGTTTATATTGTAATTACATGGTAAGAACCAATGAATTACAAATGCTTCATGAAGGAGCTTGCCTATATTTGTACATATCTCCATTCCAAGAACAATAGAATAGCTGTGTTGCTCCCCAGATAGCACAGCTAGGCCTGTCACATTCATTTCAGCAGATTGAATGCTCCTAGCTCCTGGTCTGCCGCCTGGTATATTAGTGATTCTCCTTGCCTCTGTAATAACTGACACAAGATGCAATTGCACATACCTAATTGGGATTTTCACTGTCCATTTGCACCTTCCAATTAGTGGAGCAATAGTATTATAGTACTGAGTGCTTGCTCTAATTGATTTTCTGGAGCCCTATAGTTTTACACACCCCGTGAGAGTTGGGTTTTTGAAGCAGATATGTGATGAGATTTTATTATGTTGAGATTGTGGTCATAAAAGGCAATGATGATGTATCTAATGTTGTATATCTTGAACAGTAGTCCATGCTACTCATAGAGTACATATTATATACCATTCGGGTTGATCTTTACAGGATGTTGACCGACTGCACGTTTTTATCCAGATTCGGTAACAGTCAGATTGGTAGATCAGTTGGCATGTCCTGTTTTTTTTCTCCCTCAGGTACATAAGCTACCTGAGACATTGAAATATCCCGCTCTACCAGGGATCATGTGACACATTGCCTTACTACATATCTCTTTAATGACAAGCATGGCCTTCAGCGCACATTTTCCAGTATGATATTAATGTAATGGCTGTTCTGTTTCACCATCTGACTGCATTTTGATGCATACTCTTGTCCTTCATGTTGACGTGAGCGTGATGAGCCTACTGCTCATCCAAATACACATTAAGAGCATAGCCATATACCATATTCTGACAGTTTGAGTTATATGCCTGGAATTTGATTAAACCAGCTCTTGCCCCTCACACTTCATGTTCTGCATGATTCCATTCATCTAACAAATAATGTTTTGTACAGTTATTAATATTTTTTTAATACACTACATACACATACAAACAATATTGTGAATTATTCTGATGGTGGCTATAATTACTTTTTTCTTGGTCTAGGAATCTTGGAGGTTCCAGACAATTGTACTTGCACAGCCTCATTCCAAAGCCAAACAGGTTTGTCAGGCTGGTCTGCCACTTCCACCATTGCCTCCTGATTTTGTAACACTCATCAATTCTGTTATTCTAGCTCTTTATTTGCTACCCTTCAGAGCTCATATGCTTGCAGACATGTAAAATAATTAACAGACTTAATACACATGAACATATCAGCAATCTCATTACCCTATGATTGGGTTTTGCCCTAAGGCAAGAAAATAAACCTGAATAAAAAAACATTAAATTGCTTGTTTCCATAGAAACATGTAAGACCTATGAGATTTGGGAAAGCTGCATGGATTAGAGAATTGTATCTAATTAAAATAATTAATAGGTCACATAATTGATGTACAATCTCTGATGTGTACTGAACAAAAATATGAATGCAACATGCAACAATTTCAAAGATTTTACATGCAACAATTTCAAAGAGTTACAGTTCATATAAGGAAATCAGTCAATTAAAATAATTTAATTAGGCCCTAATCTATGTATTTCACATGACTGGGAATACAGATATGCATCTGTAGGTCATAGATACACTACATGAACAAAAGTAAGTGGACACCTGCTCGTCGAACATCTCATTCCTAATTCATGGGCATTAATATGGAATTGGTCCCCCCTTTGCTACTGCTGGGAAGTCTTTCCACTAGATTACATTACATTACATTTAAGTCATTTGGCAGACGCTCTTATCCAGAGCGACATACAAATTGGTGAATTCACCTTATGACATCCAGTGGAACAGCCACTTTACAATAGTGCATCTAAATCATTTAAGGGGGGGGAGAAGGATTACTTTATCCTATCCTAGGTATTCCTTAAAGAGGTGGGGTTTCAGGTGTCTCCGGAAGGTGGTGATTGACTCCGCTGTCCTGGCGTCGTGAGGGAGTTTGTTCCACCATTGGGGGGCCAGAGCAGCAAACAGTTTTGACTGGGCTGAGCGGGAACTGTACTTCCTCAGTGGTAGGGAGGCGAGCAGGACAGAGGTGGATGAACGCAGTGCCCTTGTTTGGGTGTAGGGCCTGATCAGAGCCTGGAGGTACTGCGGTGCCGTTCCCCTCACAGCTCCGTAGGCAAGCACCATGGTCTTGTAGCGGATGCGAGCTTCAACTGGAAGCCAGTGGAGAGAGCGGAGGAGCGGGGTGACATGAGAGAACTTGGGAAGGTTGAACACCAGACGGGCTGTGGCGTTCTGGATGAGTTGTAGGGGTTTAATGGCACAGGCATGGAGCCCAGCCAACAGCGAGTTGCAGTAATCCAGACGGGAGATGACAAGTGCCTGGATTAGGACCTGCGCCGCTTCCTGTGTGAGGCAGGGTCGTACTCTGCGGATGTTGTAGAGCATGAACCTACAGGAACGGGCCACCGCCATGATGTTAGTTGAGAACGACAGGGTGTTGTCCAGGATCACGCCAAGGTTCTTAGCGCTCTGGGAGGAGGACACAATGGAGTTGTCAACCGTGATGGCGAGATAATGGAACGGGCAGTCCTTCCCCGGGAGGAAGAGCAGCTCCGTCTTGCCGAGGTTCAGCTTGAGGTGGTGATCCGTCATCCACACTGATATGTCTGCCAGACATGCAGAGATGCGATTCGCCACCTGGTCATCAGAAGGGGGAAAGGAGAAGATTAATTGTGTGTTGTCTGCATAGCAATGATAGGAGAGACCATGTGAGGTTATGACAGAGCCAAGTGACTTGGTGTATAGCGAGAATAGGAGAGGGCCTAGAACAGAGAAAGAAGGGATACTGGTCTGTAGTTGTTGACATCGGAGGGATTGAGTGTAGGTTTTTTCAGAAGGGGTGCATCTCTCGCTCTCTTGAAGACGGAAGGGGCGTAGCCAGCGGTCAGGGATGAGTTGATGAGCGAGGTGAGGTAAGGGAGAAGGTCTCCGGAAATGGTTTGGAGAAGAGAGGAGGGGATAGGGTCAAGCGGGCAGGTTGTTGGGCGGCCGGCCGTCCCAAGAAGCGAGATTTCATCTGGAGAGAGAGGGGAGAAAGAGGTCAGAGCACAGGGTAGGGCAGTGTGAGCAGAACCAGCGGTGTCGTTTGACTTAGCAAACGAGGATCGGGTGTCGTCGACCTTCTTTTCAAAATGGTTGACGAAGTCATCTGCAGAGAGGGAGGAGGGAGGGGGAGTAGGGATTCAGGAGGGAGGAGAAGGTGGCAAAGAGCTTCCTAGGGTTAGAGGCAGATGCTTGGAATTTAGAGTGGTAGAAAGTGGCTTTAGCAGCAGAGACAGAGGAGGAAAATGTAGAGAGGAGGGAGTGAAAGGATGCCAGGTCCGCAGGGAGGCGAGTTTTCTTCCATTTCCGCTCGGCTGCCCGGAGCCACTAGATGTTGGAACATTGCTGTGGGGACTTGCTTCCATTCAGCCACAAGAGCGTTAGTGAGGTTGAGTACTGATGTTGGGCGATTAGGCCTGGCTCGCAGTCAGAGTTCCAATTCATCCCAAAGGTGTTTGATGGGGTTGAGGTCAGGGCTCTGTGCATGCTAGTCAAGTTCTCTCTCACCGATCTCAACAAACCATTTCTGTATGGACCTCCCTTTGTGCACGGGGGCATTGATATGCTGAAACAGGAAAGGGCCTCCCCAAACTGTTGCCACAAAGTTGGAAGCACAGAATCGTCTATAATGTTATTGTATGCTGTAGCGTTAAGATTTCCCTTCAACTACAGGGCCTAGCCCAAACTATGAAAAACAGCCCCAGACCATTATTCCTCCCGCCGACGCTGGGCATTGGGCATGGTGATCTTAGGCTTGTGTGTGGAAATCCATTTCATGAAGCTCCCGACAAACCGTACTTGTGATGACGTTGCTTCCAGAGGCAGTTTGGAACTCGGTGGTGAGTGTTGCAGACGCTATGCTCTTCATCACTCGGTTGTCCCGTTCTGTGAGCTTGTGTGGACTACCACTTTGTTGCTGAGCCGTTGTTGCTCCGAGATGTTTCCATTTCACAATAACAGCACTTACAGTTAACCGGAGCAGCTCTAGAAGAGCAGGAATTTGACAAACTGACTTGTTGGAAAGGTGGCATCCTTATGCCGGTGCTACGTTGAAAGTCACTGAGCTCTTCAGTAAGCCCATTCTTCTGCCAATGTTTGTCTATGAAGATAGCATGGCTGTGTGCACAATTTATACACCTGTCAGCAACTGGTGTGGCTGAAATAGCCAAATCCCCAAATTTAAAGAGGTGTCCACATACTTTTGCATATATAGTGTACCTTAAAAGAAGGGAGAGGCGTGGATAAGAAAACCAGGCAGTATATGGTATGAGTTACCACCATTTACCTCATGCAGCACGACACATCTCCTTTACATAGAGTTGATCAGGCTGTTGATTGTGGCCTGTGGAATGTTGTCCCACTCCTCTTCAATGGCTGTGCGAGATTGCAGATATTGGCAAGAACTGGGACATGCTGTTGTACACGTCGATCCAGATAATCCCAAACATGCTCAATGGGTGACATGTCTGGTGAGTATGCAGGCTCCCTCAAAACTAGAGACATCTGTGGCATTGTATTGTGTGACAGAACTGCACATTTTAGAGTTGCTTTTATTGCCCCAGCACAAGGTGCACCTGTGTAATGAGCATGCTGTTTAATCAGCTTCTTGATATGCCACACCTGTCAGGTGGATGGATTATTTTGGCAAAGGAGAAATGCTCACTAACAGAGAGACATTTTCGTTCCTATGGAACATTTCTGGGATCATTATTTCAGCTCATGAAACATGGGACCATCACTTCACATGTTATGTTTATATTTTTGTCCAGTTTAAAAATTATATACAGTGAGGGAAAAAAGTATTTGATCCCCTGCTGATTTTGTACGTTTGCCCACTGACAAAGAAATGATCAGTCTATAATTTTAATGGTAGGTTTATTTGAACAATGAGAGACAGAATAACAACAACAAAAATCCAGAAAAACGCATGTCAAAAATGTTATACATTTATTTGCATTTTAATGAGGGAAATAAGTATTTGACCCCTCTGCAAAACATGACTTAGTACTTGGTGTCAAAACCCTTGTTGGCAATCACAGAGGTCAGACGTTTCTTGTAGTTGGCCACCAGGTTTGCACACATCTCAGGAGGGATTTTGAACCCACTCCCCTTTGCAGATCTTCTCCAAGTCATTAAGGTTTCGAGGCTGACGTTTGGCAACTTGAACCTTCAGCTCCCTCCACAGATTTTCTACAGGATTAAGGTCTGGAGACTGGCTAGGCCACTCCGGGACCTTAATGTGCATCTTGAGCCACTCCTTTGTTGCCTTGGCCGTGTGTTTTGGGTCATTGTCATGCTGGAATACCCATCCACGACCCATTTTCAATGCCCTGGCTGAGGGAAGGAGGTTCTCACCCAAGATTTGACGGTACATGGCCCCATCCATTGTCCCTTTGATGTGGTGAAGTTGCCCTGTCTCCTTAGCAGAAAAACACCCCCAAAGCATAATGTTTCCACCTCCATGTTTGACGGTGGGGATGGTGTTCTGTAAACATAGAAATTCCCTGGGGTTTGAAAATAAATGTCATTAATGATGTCATGAAATGGACTATAGGGCTTTCATTACACGTTTGATGGCTTTACACACAGGACTTGGTTGTTCATTCACACTGCTTTTTTAAGTGATGACATAAATTCTTATATCACATGTATCAAAGTCATGTTGCCCTTAATTTATTATAAATGCCTCTTTCCTGTTGTAGAAATGTAGCAGTGAAGGCCAATCCTAAACCTTTAGTCAGTGAAGGGGAGGACAAGAGCCCTGCTTCTCCTTCATACTCGAATAATACCACCAAGCTCTCTACAGATAACTGGATGTTCAACAGGACCCTCTCCAATCTCATCAGGTAGGCCTACCTCTGCATTGGTCTCCATCAGATCTCACACTCCTCTAAGCTAGGTATTCCCTCATGGATAACTTATTTTCTTTCTATAGGAAGAACATCCTGAGGTTTTTCGACCCAGAGAGGGACATCTCTATTCTGAAGGGAACATTGAAACCTGGAGATGTCATCCACTACATCTTTGATCGTCAGAGCACTACCAATATCTCAGAAAACCTATACCAGTTGCTGCCCACCGCATCCCCCATGAAGAACCAGCACCACAGGCACTGTGCCATCATAGGGAACTCTGGGATCCTACTCAACAGCAGCTGTGGGCCAGAGATAGACTCCTATGACTTTGTTATCAGGTAAGGTGTGCCCTCGTTCTCTGTGGTCGACGTGAGTAAATTATTTATGCATGCTAACTCTCGCAGGGCTGCCGGCCCAGACCGTATCCCTAGCCTCAGAGCATGTACAGACCAGCTGGCTGGAGTGTTTACTCTCCATATCCCAATCTGTTGTCTCCACTTGATTCAAGATGTTCACAATTGTTCCTGTACCCAACAATGTGAAAGGAACTGATCTGATGAAGTGCTTTAAGAGGCTAGTTAAGAACCATATCACCTCCACCTTATCAGACACCCTAGACCCACTACAATTCCCATATTGGCCCAACAGATCACCATTGCACTGCACACTGCCCTTTCCCATCTGGACAAGACGAATACCTACATTATATACACTGAGTGTACTAAACAAAACCGATTGCCCTCAGAACAGCCTCGATTAGTCGGGGCATGGATTACACAAGGCGTTGAAAACGTTCCACAGGGATGCTGGCCCATGTTGACTCAAATGTTTCCCACAGTTGTGTCAAGTTGGCTGGATGTCCTTTGGGTGGTGGACCATTCTTGATACACACAGGAAACTGTTGAGCATGAAACCACCAGCAGAATTGCAGTTCTTGACACACTCAGACTGGTACGCCTGGCACCTACTACCATACCCCGTTCAAAGGCACTTACATCTTTTGTCTTGCCCATTCACCCTCTGAATGGCACACAAACACAATCCATGTATTAAATGTCTTAAGGCTTAAAAATCCTTCTCTAACCTGTCTCCTCCACTTCATCTACACTGATTGAAGTGGATTTAACAGTTGACATCAATAAGGGATCATAAGGGATCATGGTTTTAGAAGTGGGGGGACAAATATATATTTTTTAATCCAGTCGGATAAACACTCCAAACAGCCTACCCGATCTCACGGAGGTGTCCGCATGATCCTAAAGCCTACCATTGCATCGTTTTGTATCACATTCCAATTATAAAACTGGGGGAGGGGCAAAAATCCAATTTCAGAATTTGGGCAGGATATGTCCCCTCCATCCCCAGTGAAAGTTGCACCCCTGGTGACAGAGACATGGTTGTTGCATTCTTAGTCCTGTGGCCTACTAAGTGAATATGGTATCATTACATTTAATTATTTAACGCAATACAACATTTTTCACAAGGCCTTATTTTGAAGTCATCGTTATCTTAATACAGTGGGCTGAAAATCATGGTTTACAGGCAACACCAGGCCTGCAAGTAACATTATGCTGGCTTGTAAAGTGATGTGTAAGTCCTATTGGAATTCAGCCAGAGTGGGGATATCCAACATTTTTCATTTGTATTCACCGGGAACCGCATTTAGAATGACTGCCGGGTTGGGAAGTCTAACATATGAGACTACCTAAAGCATCTAAACTGGAACTACCATTTTAGTAACGGGTGCAACAAGTCCCAGTAACTGATTGGATTTGTTTAGAAAAATGTTATTTATATTCGAGAGGCATAATATTAATTAATCAATCAATGTACATGCAAAAACATTGAAACAAACAATTCTACAAATCTACCTCCTGTCAGAATCGTGTGTATAGGTGGCAGGGAAGTCCGGCGCAGGAGAATCAAACTTAATGGAATGGAGTTGTTTAATAACTTGAAAACATGCACCAACAGGGGGTTAAATACACAACAGGTAATGAAATGGGATTGAAACCAGGTGTGTAGGAAGACAAGACAAAACCAATGGAATATGAAAAATGGATCAATGATGGCTAGAAGACCGGTAACGTCGACCGCCGAGCACCGCCCAAACAAGGAGAGGCAACGACTTCGGCAGAAGTTGTGACAGTACCCCGCCGACGCGCGGCTCCGCAGCGTGTCGACACCGGCCTTAGGGACGACCCGGAGGGCGAGGCACAGGGAGATCCGGATGGAGACGGTGGAATTCTCGCAGCAGGGAAGAATCTAACACGTCCTCCACCGGAACCCAGCATCTCTCCTCCCGACCGTACCCCTCCCAGTCCACGAGGTACTGAAGGCCCCTCGCCCGACATCTCGAATCCAAGATGGATGGTGCAGTATGGTGCGCCTCCCAGGTTTCCTCCGCACGCCGGAACCAATTGTCTACAGCAGGAGCCTCGGCCTGACTCTGATGCAAAGGAGCCAGTACCGGCTGATACCCTAATACACATTGAAAGGAAGATAGGTAAGTGTAGGAGTGATGAAGCGAGTTCTGGGCCATCTCTGCCCAGGGCACGAACGTCGCCCACTCCCCCGGCCTGTCCTGGCAATAAGACAGCAGAAACCTACCCACATCCTGGTTAACTCTCTCCACCTGCCCATTACTCTCGGAGTGAAAACCTGAGGTAAGGCTGACCAAGACCCCCAAATGTTCCATGAACGCCTTCCAGACCCTTGACGTGATCTGGGGACCCCGATCAGACACTATCTCCTCAGGCACCCCATAGAAGACGTGTGTAAACAGGGCCTACACAATTGTTAAGGCTGTAGGGAGACCGGGCAAAGGGAGGAGACGACAGGACTTAGAAAAACGATCCATAACGACCAGGATCGTGGTGTTACCCTGTGAAGGTGGAAGATCAGTTAAGAAATCCACCGACAGGTGCGATCACGGCCGTTGTGGAACGGGTAAGGGTTGTAACTTTCCTCTGGGCAGGTGTCTAGGAGCCTTGCACTGGGTGCACACTGAGCAGGAGGAAACATAAACCCACACGTCCTTAGCTAAAGTGGGCCACCAGTACCTCCCATCAAGACAGCACACCGTCCGACCTATCCCAGGGTTATCAGAGGAGGGTGACGTGTGGGCCCAATAGATCAATCGGTCACAGACAGCAGATGGAGCATACAGACGCCAAGCTGGACACTGAGGGGGAGAGGGCTCTGCACGTGACACCCGCTCAATGTCTGCATCCAGCTCCCACACTACTGGCGCCACCAAACAAGAGGCTGGGAGTGAGATCCATGGACCACTCCTCTGTGTCATACAGCCGGGACAGAGCGTCTGCCTTAACGTTCTGGAAGCCTAGTCTGTAAGAGAGGGTAAACACAAAACGGGTGAAAAACATGGCCCACCTTGCCTTGCGAGGATTCAGTCTCCTCGCCTCCCGGATGTAGTCCAGATTGCAATGGTCAGTCCAGATGAGGAAAGGGTGTTTAGCCCCCTCAAACGAATGTCTCCACGCCTTCAAAGCCTTGATGACAGCCAACAGCTCCCAGTTCCCCACATCATAGTTTCGCTCCGCTGGGCTGAACTTCTTCAAAAAGAAGGCACATGAGCGGAGCTTCAGTGGCGTACCCGAGCGCTAAGAGAGCACTGCTCCTATCCCAGCTTCGGATGCGTCCACCTCCACTATGAATGGCAAAGAGGGATCCGGATGAGCCAACTCATGTGCCGAGGCAAACAGCCTTCAGGTGCCTAAAAGCCCTGTTTGCCTCAGCTGACCACTGCAAGCACACCAGGCCCCCCTTTAGCAGTGAGGTAATGGGAGCAGCAACCTGACCAAAACCCCGGATAAACCTCCGGTAGTAGTTGGCAAACCCTAAGAATCGCTGCACCTCCTTTACCGTGGTGGGAGTCAGCCAATTACGCATGGCTGCAATGCGGTCACTCTCCATCTCCACTCCTGGAAATGCGATGCCCTAGGATGGAAACGGACTGTTGGAAGAACAGGCATTTCTCAGCCTTGACATACAGGTCATGCTCCAACAGGCGACCAAGCACTCTGCGCACCAGAGACACATGCTCGGCACGTGTAGCAGAGTACACCACTACACCCTGCCCGTGCAGGTCTCTGAAAATCTCGTCTACAAAGGATTGGAAGACTGATGGAGCATTCATCAACCCATACGGCACGACGAGGTACTCCTAATGCCCTGAGGTGGTAGTAAAGGCTGTCTTCAACTCGTCTCCCTTCCGGATACGCACCAGGTGGTACGCACTCCTGAGAAGCAGTTTAGTGAAGAAGCGCGCCCCGTGCATTGACTCAATCGCCATAGCGATTAGAGGTAGCGGGTCACTGTACCTCACCGTGATTTGATTGAGACCTCAATAATCAATGCACGGGCGCAAACCTCCATCCTTCTTCACAAAAAAAGAAACTTGAGGAGACGGGTGAAATGGAGGGCCGAATATACCCCTTACGCAGGGATTCGAAGACATATGTCTCCATAGCCACCGTCTCCGCTTGCGACAGGGGATACACATGACTCCTGGGAAGTGCAGTGTCTACCAGGAGATTTATCGCACAATCCCCTCGTCAATGGGGTGGTATTGAGTCGCCTTCTTTTTACAGAAAGCGAGAGCCAAATCGGCATATTCTGGGGGAATGCGCACGGTGGAGACCTGGTCTGGACTATCCACCGTAGTAGCACCAAAGGAAACCCCTAAACACCTACCTGAGCACTCTCGCGACCACCCCGTGAGAGCCCTCTGTGGCCAAGAAACAGTGGGGTTATGACAAGCTAACCAGGGTAGGCTCAGCACCACGGGATATGCAGGAGTAAATAAGAAAAAACTCATCTTTTCCCTGTGACCCCCCTGCGTTACCATACTCAAAGGAGCGGTGGCCTCCCTGATAAACCCTGACCCTAATGGTCGACTATCTAAGGTGTGAACGGGGAAAGGCACATCTACAGGAACAATGGGGATCCCTAAACTATGAGCTAATACTTTATTAATGAAATTCCCTGCCGCACCTGAATCTACTAGCGCCTTGTGCTGGGAACATGGGGACAATTCAGGAAAAGTGACAGACAAACATATGTGCAACAGAGGGCTCTGGATGAGAATGGTGCCTACTCACCTGGGGTGACGCCAGTGTGCCCTGCCTGCTACCTCGATTCCCAGAGGAACCAACCCGGCACCGACCAGCAGTGTGACCTCTGCAACCATGAACGGGAACCCCCTCCGGTCTCCCTGCGTTCCATCCCTCCCAGCTCCATGGGTATCGGAGGGTGTGCGGGAGGATGGAACAACCAGACCCCGATCTGGATGTCTGCGAGTAGTCAGCAGGTTGTCCAGCCGGATGGACAGGTCCACCAGCTGGTCGAAGGTGTGGGTGGCGTCTCTGCAGTTCAGCTCCCGACAGATGTCCTCGCGTAGACTACAGCAGTAATGGTCGATCAGGGCCCTGTTGCTCCATCCAGCGCCAGCAGCCAGGGTCCGAAACTCCAGCGCAAACTCCTGGGCGCTCCTCGTCTCCTGCCTTAGATGGTAGAGGCGCTCACCCGCCACTCTACCCTCGGGTGGGTGGTCGAATACTGCCCGGAAACTGCGGGTGAACTCCTCAAAATGGTCCAATGCCGCATCTCCCCCTCCACAAGCAGCACTGGCCCACTCCAGGGCTTTCATGGTGAGGCACGAGATGAAGGCGAAACTCTTCTCACGGTCCAATGGAGCTGGGTGGACCGTGGCCAGGTACAGGCTTAGTTTGAGGAGGAAACCCTGGCAGCATCTCTGTCGCACCCCTGTGGCATGGATAGATGGATCCTGCTGGGTTCAGGCGGGAAAGGGGCACTCAGGGGAGACCTCGGTTGTGCTAGTGGAGGCACTAGAAAACCTCCCTGTGTGTCTCCCAGCGGTCCATATTCTGGACAACGCGATTCATGGCGGCGCTCAGATTGTAAATCATCTCTTTATGTTCCATGACGCTCCACCTCCATGGCCGGGGTACCTTCTCCTGCTGACTTCATGTTTGGTCAGAGATTCTGTCAGAATCGTGTGTATAGGTGGCAGGGAAGTCAGGAGCAGGAGAATCAAACATAGTGGAATGGAGTTGTTTAATAACTTGAAAACAAACCTAACTCTAAAACCATTAATACAATAAAACAAAGTGGGTTAGAGGACACTTTGCGCACCAATACAAACAACACGAATACTGAACAACAAACAATCTCTGACAAGGACATGAGGGGAAACAGAGGGTTAAATACACAACGGGTAATGAATGGGATTGAAACCAGGTGTGTAGGAAGACAAGAAAAAACAAAGGAACATGAAAAATGGATCAATGATGGCTAGAAGACCGGTGACGTCGACTGCTGAGCACTGACCGAACAAGGAGAGGCATTGACTTTGGCAGAAGTCGTGACACCTGCAATAGAGCATTCTGGTAAATATGATAATTTTGGGCGTGATTTTGGTTTAAGATTGGTTATTAATATCAACACTGGGATTCTTTTACATGAATGAGTGTTAACGTAATTTAACACCTGAATCAACACTAGAAATGTTACACTGAGAAATCAAGACTATCAAGGTAACACGGGCCAATTTGCTGTGTATAAAAGTGAATTGTGAGTTAATTTATCATTGAATTTGCAGTGGAATATTCAGGATAGTAATGAGGCTCTATATTAAAGCACTATACATCTTTATACTCACAACTTTTATGTAAGCACAGTCCCTTAGATTTCACAAATACTTTACCTTGAGGATTCAATGCCACTGCTCTATAACATATTCTCCACACCTTTGAAATGCCTGCTACTTTTAGAAATGAGCAGCAGTACTTACAGCAATTAAATACCTGCTGGGTAAATGTGACATTTCCAAAAGCTACTGCTATCCACCCGAAATGTAATGGGGTGCTTTACAGAAGCACTGCCGTTTGTTCCTAGGACTGCTACACTCATTTACCAAGGGAGAATGTCTGTCTGAAACCATCCGTCAATGCTGCTCTGTGCTAGTGTGTCAGCAAACGGCTTTCTGTGAGTGGGTTATTTATTGCTATATAACTGCTTTGTCTGTCAGTGTAGCAACAGAGAAAGTACAGCTATGCATAGCAATTGTACAACTACAGATGTTTATAGGGGGAAGAAATCCAAGGTTGCCTAACTGTGTCCACACTACAGCAAGGCATTGTGACAGTGGCGGTTGGTGCCGTTTGAGATGAGGGAGGATGATTTTGTTATTATGAGCATGGCTTTATTTCTATTACAGCATATTGGATAATTGTCATTCAAATGACATTCACCCAGCTCAATGTAACATCGATAGGTTTAGGCTATTACATGACAATGCTACTACATGACAATGACCAATTACATGACAATGACCAATTTTCCCTGTACCCATCATGAGGTTGCTACAACCTAACCTATGAATAAAAGTTGACAATGTAGGTGCACAGGTCGAGAGATTTTTGACTAATCAAGGTGACAGACTTTGACGCATTCAATACGCCTTGCACACTCTTGCCTGCATCTAGCTAATCTGGGGTGTAATCATTAGTCCAACAGTTACAAATTTTATATTGAGTTTTATATTGGACAAATTCAGGTATGTTTATCCCGATTCCGTTTGCTTCCATTTAAGAAGCGTTTTGAACAGAATCGGCAGAATGAATACACCACTGATCCCACGCAAACACAGTTCACTTTCATAACAGCCACATAAAAACAGCATGATCACTGCTCATTGTATATAAAATTCCTTCTCCCAACTATCTACGCACTCTCCTCCTGTCATCTTTTCCCTTCGCTTGTGGACTTCAGTGCACAACACAGCAGATTTCTGTGACCAGGCAAAAAAGCCTCCACTGCATCGTGAGTATGGGTAATTAGAAAGTAGAGCACATAAATCAGGGGTTTCAAACTCATTCCATGGAGGGCATAGTGTCTGCTGGTTTTTGGTCTTTCATTTCAATTAAGACCTAGACAACTAGGGGAGGGGAGTTCCTTACTAATTAGTGACCTTAATTAATCAATCAATCAAGTACAAGGGAGGAGCGAAAACCCGCAGACACTCGGCCCAGTTGTGGAATGAGTTTGACATATGACATAAATTAATGATGAAGAGAGGCATCTGAACTAATGGAAATTGGGAAATATGCGAAACCATATCAATATTTCACAGTTTTTTGGGGATGGGAATCATAGTATATCTCGTATATTTTGATTCCTGTACAATAATAGCAAAACTGTAGCAAGGCAGTGAATTTCTGCTGATACGTTTGTACTGCTGTAATGAGATAGGGATATTTGAAGTCCCTCATTACTTTGGGAAGGTGTTTTTCCCCATCCTCCTTGTGTAACTTGATCTAACGTCTGGATATGCAGAGCCGTACTGTATGCCTCTATGGTGGAAGAGTAAATCCCCAACCTCCCTGCTGCTGGAGTGTCAGATCAACAGGGAAACGGAAAGACGGGTCAGAATAGGTTTGCAGAGAAAGACATAGCTTAGCAGGGGCCGTTAGCTGGGAGGGAGTGATGAGGGATTTCCTGAGGTATTCAGGTAGGGAAATAATGCCTCTGCTCACAGCAGTGCTCAGTTAAACCCGACTCTGGCTCTCACACAGCCCACATGATTTATTTTAATAGATACAGGACATTTTATTTCCCCTTAGGTCATTATCTCTCATTGGTATAGTATAGTAATTACTTTTACTAAGGTCAGTCAAGTAACCTTCTTTTGACACGATACCAACACACAGCAGGATGACACATGGAATACATTCATTAGGGTTTTCAGTTGCAGTTCACCCCTGAGCTAGCTGTGTTTGGTGTAGGGTTGTTCTTAGCTGACTATGTGCTTAATGCATGTTGAACAATGTCAGAGCTACCTAAATTAGTGTATGTGGAGTTTACAAATCTTCATGGAGTTTATGGAGGACAGTAGGATTGGGCCAATTTACGAGATCTGTGGTTTGACCTTAATATTTGTGAAAGACTAATCAAATGGACTAAGTGATAGCAGAGTAATTTAGATAAATGTATCTTTGCAGATGTAACCTGGCGCCAGTGGAGGAGTATGCTGGGGATGTGGGCCGGCGCACCAACCTTGTGACCATGAACCCATCTGTGGTGCAGCGGGCCTTCCAGGACCTGGCCAGTGAGGAGTGGAGGGAGCGCTTCCTGCAGCGGCTCCGGAGCCTCAGCGGCAGCGTACTGTGGATCCCAGCCTTCATGGCCAAGGGAGGAGAGGAGAGGGTAGAGTGGGCCATCCGTCTCATCCTGCTGCACACGGTTGATGTGCACACCGCCTTCCCCTCACTGCGCCTTCTCCATGCTGTCAGAGGGTAAGACAAGGAGGGAACACATGTGCTCTTTGTGACACTGAAGCTCGTAGTCTGTACACTTGTGAGCTCCACAATCCAGGGCCTGGCAGCCACTAATTAAGCAGCAGTTCACAGGTCCCCTGCAATTTTTAAACAGAGTATTAGAGCTACTCAACAGGCCATTGTTGACCAACTTACTGCAGCTGGCCTCTCTGCCTGCTGTTGTATTTGCAGGAGGACAGCTAGCCAGCAGAAGTGTTCTTTTTTTGTAGTGTATTTTGACAAAAAGCCTTGAATCTTTTCTGAAAGGGCAATACATTTTTGAAATGCAGGGAAAACGCTGTTAGAAATGCAGTACATGTCTATGACCTTTTAGCTACAGTGGTGCTTGATAAATGCCAAACTGAATAGATTCCCCTGGGTTTCTGCTTCTCTGAGTACTCGATAGATCCACCATTGACCGCCTGCGAGTCCTAGGCCACTGCTAGGTCACTGGGCTCCTCTTAGAGTATCTCGAGGTCCAGGTAGGCCATGCTGGGCTGGGGGCCTGTGAGTGAGAGGACCAGATGGGGCTTGCATTGTGACTGCAGGCCCCAGACCTGTCTCTCTTATTACAATTCTGTTCCTCTTCTTGAGCCCACTGGCGCCTCAGCATACATCCACCCAGAGAGCTGAGTGAAAGACACCACATAGGGAGAGAAAGGGTGCTTATTGTTGGGGCTTATTCAAGGGTGAGTGGACTGCCATTGTAGTGCTAAGAATGCAGAGGGTTCAGTGCTTTCTAACGGATATTGGCTTCAATGCACTCATCCTCTTTATCAGAGATAAAGTCTACCAGACTTTGCTTCAGATAATCTTCAACACGATTGTATTCTTGCTATGTGTTATCTGTCATAGGACCTTGGCGTGTGTGCAAGTGTCCACTAGTTTTATAGGTTCTGTAGATTTATTTTTCAGATACAAAGGAAAATATTGAACACTGAGAAATAGCTCTATCCTAAAATAAAGATTCCAAAGATTTCATCTTAGGTATTTCTTTCAGATGTCAGGTCACACTTGAGTGCCTTAAAATACTTTTAGCTTGGTTATATAACTATCTTGCTCCATTCTTCAGGTATTGGCTGACCAACAACGTCCAGATAAAGAGACCCACCACTGGTCTACTGATGTACACCATGGCCACTCGCTTCTGTGAGGAGATCCACCTGTACGGTTTCTGGCCTTTCCCTCAGGATTCACAGGGGAAACCAGTGAAGTACCATTACTATGACACTCTGACCTACGAGTACACGTCCCATGCCAGTCCACACACTATGCCACTGGAGTTCAGGACCCTGAGTTCACTCCACAGACAGGGGGCGCTGCGTCTCCACACTGGCTCTTGTGATGTAGGAACATAATCTAAAAACACAGCAAGGAATGTACTGTATGTCTTCATCAAAATTACCCTCACGCTTTTGGGAAAATAGCTCCTGCTCAGTTGATGTCTGTCAGACACGGACATCTCAGAGGAAATACTTCCCGTATTAAACTGTAGGACATTTTTTATGTAGCTGTGAATTTAGGTGAACGACCGTATGCAGGATACTGCATGTCTTATTTGGGCTCACGTTGTTGTCCTTCAAGAGACATGAGCACTGAAGAGTTTTTAACATTTCTACAGTATCCTGTGAAAATTTTACCTAAAACAGACACTTTTTAATTTGTTAAAAAATAACTAATTTATGTTGGTATATGCTTTTTTTCAACAAGAATAACTTTTCTATTTACATTTAATGTGTCATATAAAATGTATATAATTACAACATTTATAAAAACTTTTTATTTATATTGTGATAATTATTCCTTTGAATTATACGATAAATCTACTTCATCACTACTGTTGGAGACATCATATCAGACAGATCCAAGGCAGGAGCACCAGCCTGCATAGCACTGATTGAGCCACAAGATGGAAGCACTTCTTCATAAGGAAACTATGAATAGTAGTACATTTAGTTTTCCACATTTAGTTTATTAGTGAACATGGGTTCAACTACATACTACTGTGTGATGTTTTGAGTTTATTTTATTTTTACAGGGACAGTGCACATTAATCAAAGTTTCAGTAAAAGTGCCGGTTTTAGCCAGCCGGCTAATTTTCAACCGCAGTCCCTGGGCAGTTATGTTAGCTCTCACCTTAAATTGGGAATTGTATTTAATGAGTAGCCTAATAGTGTAGGCCTAGTTACTTATTTTTGCCTTAACTTCTTCCTTGTGGTATTTGGAAATCGAGACCTTGGGACTATAAGGTTATATCTGTACAAAGCATGGTTCTGAGATATTGAGAATGACATTTTTCACATCCCAGATCTCAAATGTTTTGTAGTGAATTATTTGCTTTCATAACCCATTAAGGTTCTCGCCATCAAGGTACCTAAAGTGCAGAGTATCCCAATTCTAAGACATTTGTCAATATTTTTTTGTGTGGGGGGCACAGGATTTTCAATTTCAATAGAAAAGTACAGATATTTAATGATTAAATAAAGAGAATACCCTTTATTATATCTAATCACATTATCAAATATATTAATTCATGTTCATCAAACATGAAAGAGATAGAGATCCTATGGATAATCCTATTATCCTATGGATAACTAGCAACATCTCACAGGTAAAGGACCACCTAAAGAGCAACTCTATGTGAATAACTAATTTTTTACCAACATGTCAGAATCTTGTCGTCCCCAGGTTATGAAATACAGTATCGCATTTCTTTCCTTGTTCTGTTTAGGGTGTGAAGTATAACGAGTCTTTGAATGTAGTGTTTGTTAAGAAATAGCTGCATGCAGCAATCACTGAGATTAAATCACCAATGTTGGAAAAGATAGACAATAATAACCAAAATAAATAACAAATGTTGAAGCAGCTTCACAGCTTATTAAATGGTCCTACAGATGATCTACAGAGCTCTTAAAGCCACGGGACTCAAGTCATCCAGGGCAGACATAGGCTATTATTAGTTTACCTACTGCTTATTCTGAGGCAGTGCACTGTAGTAATGTTGAATAGAGGCACTCAACTGGAATGCAAAATGTTTAAGCGATAACAGTCAGACAGGGAACACACCCAGCTGTTCACACACTACTGTTTACACAGGAACAGCCAACAGCAAACTCCTGATCTTCAACGGTTCCCTGTGGGTTTGACAATTTCTTCTTAGGAATTTGCCTTTTTAAGACCATTTCCAAGTATAGGTGTGTTAAAAGACCGTGTGTTGATGTTGGCTAATGCTTTACAGATATTCAGAAGGTTGTGCTTGTTTTGTTGTTTTACTATTTGTCTGAAGAAAAAAATTGTCCTCATCAATCTACACACAATATCCCAT